>NC_138312.1:64102500-64307500 GCF_965601325.2 Salmo salar | reverse complement strand
AGAGAGAAACAGAGAGAGAGGTGGGATAGATAGAGAGAAACAGAGAGAGAGGTGGGATAGAAAGAGAGAAACAGAGAGAGAGGTGGGATAGATAGAGAGAAACAGAGAGAGAGGTGGGATAGATAGAGAGAGAGGTGGGATAGATAGAGAGAAACAGAGAGAGAGGTGGGATAGATAGAGAGAAACAGAGAGAGAGGTGGGATAGATAGAGAGAAACAGAGAGAGAGATGGGATAGATAGAGAGAAACAGAGAGAGAGATGGGATAGATAGAGAGAAACAGAGAGAGAGGTGGGATAGATAGAGAGAAACAGAGAGAGAGAGGTGGGATAGATAGAGAGAAACAGAGAGAGAGGTGGGATAGATAGAGAGAAACAGAGAGAGAGGTGGGATAGAAAGAGAGAAACAGAGAGAGAGAGGTGGGATAGATAGAGAGAGAGGTGGGATAGATAGAGAGAAACAGAGAGAGAGATGGGATAGATAGAGAGAAACAGAGAGAGGGGTGGGATAGATAGAGAGAAACAGAGAGAGAGGTGGGATAGATAGAGAGAAACAGAGAGAGAGGTGGGATAGATAGAGAGAAACAGAGAGAGAGGTGGGATAGATAGAGAGAAACAGAGAGAGAGGTGGGATAGATAGAGAGAAACAGAGAGAGAGGTGGGATAGATAGAGAGAAACAGAGAGAGAGGTGGGACAGATAGAGAGAAACAGAGAGAGAGGTGGGATAGATAGAGAGAAACAGAGAGAGAGGTGGGATAGATAGAGAGAAACAGAGAGAGAGGTGGGATAGATAGAGAGAAACAGAGAGAGAGGTGGGATAGATAGAGAGAAACAGAGAGAGAGAGGTGGGATAGATAGAGAGAAACAGAGAGAGAGAGGTGGGATAGATAGAGAGAAACAGAGAGAGAGGTGGGATAGATAGAGAGAAACAGAGAGAGAGGTGGGATAGAAGAGAGAAACAGAGAGAGAGGTGGGATAGATAGAGAGAAACAGAGAGAGAGGTGGGATAGATAGAGAGAAACAGAGAGAGAGGTGGGATAGAAAGAGAGAAACAGAGAGAGAGGTGGGATAGATAGAGAGAAACAGAGAGAGAGGTGGGATAGATAGAGAGAAACAGAGAGAGAGGTGGGATAGAAAGAGAGAAACAGAGAGAGAGAGGTGGGATAGATAGAGAGAAACAGAGAGAGAGGTGGGATAGATAGAGAGAAACAGAGAGAGAGGTGGGATAGATAGAGAGAAACAGAGAGAGAGGTGGGATAGAAAGAGAGAAACAGAGAGAGGGGTGGGATAGATAGAGAGAAACAGAGAGAGAGGTGGGATGGATAGAGAGAAACAGAGAGAGAGGTGGGATAGATAGAGAGAAACAGAGAGAGAGAGGTGGGATAGATAGAGAGAAACAGAGAGAGAGGTGGGATAGAAAGAGAGAAACAGAGAGAGAGAGGTGGGATAGATAGAGAGAAACAGAGAGAGAGGTGGGATAGATAGAGAGAAACAGAGAGAGAGGTGGGATAGATAGAGAGAAACAGAGAGAGAGGTGGGATAGATAGAGAGAGAGGTGGGATAGATAGAGAGAAACAGAGAGAGGTGGGATAGATAGAGAGAAACAGAGAGAGAGAGGTGGGATAGATAGAGAGAAACAGAGAGAGAGGTGGGATAGATAGAGAGAAACAGAGAGAGAGGTGGGATAGAAAGAGAGAAACAGAGAGAGAGGTGGGATAGATAGAGAGAGAGGTGGGATAGATAGAGAGAATCAGAGAGAGAGGTGGGATAGATAGAGAGAAACAGAGAGAGAGATGGTATAGATAGAGAGAAACAGAGAGAGAGGTGGGATAGAAAGAGAGAAACAGAGAGAGAGAGGTGGGATAGATAGAGAGAAACAGAGAGAGAGAGGTGGGATAGATAGAGAGAAACAGAGAGAGAGGTGGGATAGATAGAGAGAGAGGTGGGATAGATAGAGAGAAACAGAGAGAGAGGTGGGATAGATAGAGAGAAACAGAGAGAGAGGTGGGATAGATAGAGAGAAACAGAGAGAGGTGGGATAGATAGAGAGAAACAGAGAGAGAGAGGTGGGATAGATAGAGAGAAACAGAGAGAGAGGTGGGATAGATAGAGAGAAACAGAGAGAGAGGTGGGATAGATAGAGAGAGAGGTGGGATAGATAGAGAGAATCAGAGAGAGAGGTGGGATAGATAGAGAGAAACAGAGAGAGAGGTGGGATAGATAGAGAGAAACAGAGAGAGAGAGGTGGGATAGATAGAGAGAAACAGAGAGAGAGGTGGGATAGATAGAGAGAAACAGAGAGAGAGGTGGGATAGAAAGAGAGAAACAGAGAGAGGTGGGATAGATAGAGAGAAACAGAGAGAGAGAGGTGGGATAGATAGAGAGAAACAGAGAGAGAGGTGGGATAGATAGAGAGAAACAGAGAGAGAGGTGGGATAGATAGAGAGAAACAGAGAGAGAGGTGGGATAGAAAGAGAGAAACAGAGAGAGAGAGGTGGGATAGATAGAGAGAAACAGAGAGAGAGGTGGGATAGATAGAGAGAAACAGAGAGAGAGGTGGGATAGATAGAGAGAAACAGAGAGAGAGGTGGGATAGATAGAGAGAGAGGTGGGATAGATAGAGAGAAACAGAGAGAGGTGGGATAGATAGAGAGAAACAGAGAGAGAGAGGTGGGATAGATAGAGAGAAACAGAGAGAGAGGTGGGATAGATAGAGAGAAACAGAGAGAGAGGTGGGATAGAAAGAGAGAAACAGAGAGAGAGGTGGGATAGATAGAGAGAGAGGTGGGATAGATAGAGAGAATCAGAGAGAGAGGTGGGATAGATAGAGAGAAACAGAGAGAGAGATGGTATAGATAGAGAGAAACAGAGAGAGAGGTGGGATAGAAAGAGAGAAACAGAGAGAGAGAGGTGGGATAGATAGAGAGAAACAGAGAGAGAGAGGTGGGATAGATAGAGAGAAACAGAGAGAGAGGTGGGATAGATAGAGAGAGAGGTGGGATAGATAGAGAGAAACAGAGAGAGAGGTGGGATAGATAGAGAGAAACAGAGAGAGAGGTGGGATAGATAGAGAGAAACAGAGAGAGGTGGGATAGATAGAGAGAAACAGAGAGAGAGAGGTGGGATAGATAGAGAGAAACAGAGAGAGAGGTGGGATAGATAGAGAGAAACAGAGAGAGAGGTGGGATAGATAGAGAGAGAGGTGGGATAGATAGAGAGAATCAGAGAGAGAGGTGGGATAGATAGAGAGAAACAGAGAGAGAGGTGGGATAGATAGAGAGAAACAGAGAGAGAGAGGTGGGATAGATAGAGAGAAACAGAGAGAGAGGTGGGATAGATAGAGAGAAACAGAGAGAGAGGTGGGATAGAAAGAGAGAAACAGAGAGAGGTGGGATAGATAGAGAGAAACAGAGAGAGAGAGGTGGGATAGATAGAGAGAAACAGAGAGAGAGGTGGGATAGATAGAGAGAAACAGAGAGAGAGGTGGGATAGATAGAGAGAAACAGAGAGAGAGGTGGGATAGAAAGAGAGAAACAGAGAGAGGGGTGGGATAGATAGAGAGAAACAGAGAGAGAGGTGGGATGGATAGAGAGAAACAGAGAGAGAGGTGGGATAGATAGAGAGAAACAGAGAGAGAGAGGTGGGATAGATAGAGAGAAACAGAGAGAGAGGTGGGATAGAAAGAGAGAAACAGAGAGAGAGAGGTGGGATAGATAGAGAGAAACAGAGAGAGAGGTGGGATAGATAGAGAGAAACAGAGAGAGAGGTGGGATAGATAGAGAGAAACAGAGAGAGAGGTGGGATAGATAGAGAGAGAGGTGGGATAGAAAGAGAGAAACAGAGAGAGAGGTGGGATAGATAGAGAGAGAGGTGGGATAGATAGAGAGAATCAGAGAGAGAGGTGGGATAGATAGAGAGAAACAGAGAGAGAGATGGTATAGATAGAGAGAAACAGAGAGAGAGGTGGGATAGAAAGAGAGAAACAGAGAGAGAGAGGTGGGATAGATAGAGAGAAACAGAGAGAGAGAGGTGGGATAGATAGAGAGAAACAGAGAGAGAGGTGGGATAGATAGAGAGAGAGGTGGGATAGATAGAGAGAAACAGAGAGAGAGGTGGGATAGATAGAGAGAAACAGAGAGAGAGGTGGGATAGATAGAGAGAAACAGAGAGAGAGGTGGGATAGATAGAGAGAAACAGAGAGAGAGAGGTGGGATAGATAGAGAGAAACAGAGAGAGAGGTGGGATAGATAGAGAGAAACAGAGAGAGAGGTGGGATAGATAGAGAGAGAGGTGGGATAGATAGAGAGAATCAGAGAGAGAGGTGGGATAGATAGAGAGAAACAGAGAGAGAGGTGGGATAGATAGAGAGAAACAGAGAGAGAGGTGGGATAGAAAGAGAGAAACAGAGAGAGGTGGGATAGATAGAGAGAAACAGAGAGAGAGGTGGGATAGATAGAGAGAAACAGAGAGAGAGATGGGATAGATAGAGAGAAACAGAGAGAGAGGTGGGATAGAAAGAGAGAAACAGAGAGAGAGGTGGGATAGATAGAGAGAAACAGAGAGAGAGAGGTGGGATAGATAGAGAGAAACAGAGAGAGAGAGGTGGGATAGAAAGAGAGAAACAGAGAGAGAGAGAGAGACAGAAACAGACTTGTTTTTCTTTACATTATAAATATGAACTTTGATCACAAAAAGCTTGACTTTTGGAATCCCCATGTGCCTCGCTAAACCATACTGACTGCATGATAAAAGGGGTTTGAGGGAATTTACAAAACTGAGCAGACCCTTGAATCTCAGGCTGCCCAGAGCATGGGCTCTTTAGACAGCACTGTTCTGTCCCATCACACACGTCTATATTTACACTCTGGACTCAGACATTGCTCACCATAATATTTATATATTTCTTAATTCCATTCTTTTACTTTTAGATTATTGTTGTGAATTGTTAGATATTACTGCACTGTTGGAGCTGGGAACACAAGCATTTAGTTAGATATTACTGTTGGAGCTGGGAACACAAGCATTTAGTTAGATATTACTGCACTGTTGGAGCTGGGAACACAAGCATTTAGTTAGATATTACTGTTGGAGCTGGGAACACAAGCATTTAGTTAGATATTACTGTTGGAGCTGGGAACACAAGCATTTAGTTAGATATTACTGTTGGAGCTGGGAACACAAGCATTTAGTTAGATATTACTGTTGGAGCTAGAAACACAAGCATTTAGTTAGATATTACTGTTGGAGCTGGGAACACAAGCATTTAGTTAGATATTACTGTTGGAGCTAGAAACACAAGCATTTAGTTAGATATTACTGCACTGTTGGTGCTGGGAACACAAGCATTTAGTTAGATATTACTGCACTGTTGGAGCTAGAAACACAAGCATTTAGTTAGATATTACTGTTGGAGCTGGGAACACAAGCATTTAGTTAGATATTACTGTTGGAGCTAGAAACACAAGCATTTAGTTAGATATTACTGTTGGAGCTGGGAACACAAGCATTTAGTTAGATATTACTGTTGGAGCTGGGAACATAAGCATTTAGTTAGATATTACTGTTGGAGCTAGAAACACAAGCATTTAGTTAGATATTACTGTTGGAGCTGGGGACACAAGCATTTAGTTAGATATTACTGCACTGTTGGAGCTAGAAACACCAGCATTTAGTTAGATATTACTGTCCTGTTGGAGCTGGGAACAAAAGCATTTAGTTAGATATCACTGTTGGAGCTAGAAACACAAGCATTTAGTTAGATATTACTGCACTGTTGGAGCTGGGAACACAAGCATTTAGTTAGATATTACTGCACTGTTGTAGCTAGAAACACAAGCATTTAGTTAGATATTACTGTTGGAGCTGGAAACACAAGCATTTAGTTAGATATTACTGTTGGAGCTGGGGACACAAGCATTTAGTTAGATACTACTGTTGGAGCTAGAAACACAAGCATTTAGTTAGATATTACTGTTGGAGCTGGGAACACAAGCATTTCGCTACACCTGCAATAACATCTGCTATGTGTATGTGACCAATAAAATGTGATTTGATTTGAGAATGTTGTGCACATTCTCACAAGGCACGCACTCACAGTAAATCCACAGGGAGTTTGATCCAACCCTTAACTGGGGATTAATATTGTCCCATTGTCTTAACCTGGGATCTCCCTGTGTCTCCATATCCCTGCGTCTCCATATCACTGTGTCTCCATATCCCTGTGTGTCTCCATATCCCTGTGTGTCTCCATATCCCTGTGTGTCTCCATATCCCTGTGTCTCCATATCCCTGTGTCTCCATATCCCTGTGTCTCCCAATCCCTGTGTCTCCATATCACTGTGTGTCTCCATATCCCTGTGTCTCCATATCCCTGTGTGTCTCCATATCCCTGTGTGTCTCCATATCCCTGTGTGTCTCCATATCCCTGTGTGTCTCCATATCCCTGTGTCTCCATATCCCTGTGTCTCCATATCCCTGTGTCTCCATATCCCTGTGTGTCTCCATATCACTGTGTCTCCATATCCCTGTGTGTCTCCATATCCCTGTGTCTCCATATCCCTGTGTCTCCATATCCCTGTGTGTCTCCATATCCCTGTGTCTCCATATCACTGTGTCTCCATATCCCTGTGTGTCTCCATATCCCTGTGTGTCTCCATATCCCTGTGTGTCTCCATATCACTGTGTCTCCATATCACTGTGTGTCTCCATATCCCTGCGTCTCCATATCCCTGTGTGTCTCCATATCCCTGTGTGTCTCCATATCACTGAGTCTCCATATCACTGTGTCTCCATATCCCTGTGTGTCTCCATATCCCTGTGTGTCTCCATATCCCTGTGTCTCCATATCCCTGTGTCTCCATATCCCTGTGTGTCTCCATATCCCTGTGTGACTCCATATCCCTGTGTGTCTCCATATCACTGTGTCTCCATATCACTGTGTGTCTCCATATCCCTGCGTCTCCATATCCCTGTGTGTCTCCATATCCCTGTGTGTCTCCATATCACTGAGTCTCCATATCCCTGTGTGTCTCCATATCCCTGTGTGTCTCCATATCCCTGTGTCTCCATATCACTGTGTGTCTCCATATCCCTGTGTGTCTCCATATCCCTGTGTGTCTCCATATCCCTGTGTGTCTCCATATCACTGTGTGTCTCCATATCACTGTGTCTCCATATCCCTGTGTCTCCATATCCCTGTGTGTCTCCATATCCCTGTGTCTCCATATCCCTGTGTCTCCATATCCCTGTGTGTCTCCATATCACTGTGTCTCCATATCCCTGTGTGTCTCCATATCCCTGTGTCTCCATATCCCTGTGTCTCCATATCCCTGTGTGTCTCCATATCCCTGTGTCTCCATATCACTGTGTCTCCATATCCCTGTGTGTCTCCATATCCCTGTGTGTCTCCATATCCCTGTGTGTCTCCATATCACTGTGTCTCCATATCACTGTGTGTCTCCATATCCCTGCGTCTCCATATCCCTGTGTGTCTCCATATCCCTGTGTGTCTCCATATCACTGAGTCTCCATATCACTGTGTCTCCATATCCCTGTGTGTCTCCATATCCCTGTGTGTCTCCATATCACTGTGTGTCTCCATATCACTGTGTCTCCATATCCCTGTGTCTCTATATCCCTGTGTGTTTCCATATCCCTGTGTGTCTCCATATCACTGTGTGTCTCCATATCACTGTGTCTCCATATCCCTGTGTGTCTCCATATCCCTGTGTGTCTCCATATCCCTGTGTCTCCATATCCCTGTGTGTCTCCATATCACTGTGTCTCCATATCCCTGTGTCTCCATATCCCTGTGTCTCCATATCTCTGTGTGTCTCCATATCCCTGTGTGTCTCCATATCCCTGTGTGTCTCCATATCCCTGTGTCTCCATATCCCTGTGTCTCCATATCCCTGTGTCTCCATATCACTGTGTGTCTCCATATCACTGTGTCTCCATATCCCTGTGTGTCTCCATATCCCTGTGTGTCTCCATATCCCTGTGTCTCCATATCCCTGTGTGTCTCCATATCACTGTGTCTCCATATCACTGTGTCTCCATATCCCTGTGTCTCCATATCCCTGTGTGTCTCCATATCCCTGTGTCTCCATATCCCTGTGTGTCTCCATATCCCTGTGTGTCTCCATATCCCTGTGTGTCTCCATATCCCTGTGTCTCCATATCCCTGTGTCTCCATATCCCTGTGTCTCCATATCCCTGTGTCTCCATATCACTGTGTCTCCATATCCCTGTGTGTCTCCATATCCCTGAGTCTCCATATCCCTGTGTGTCTCCATATCCCTGTGTGTCTCCATATCCCTGTGTGTCTCCATATCCCTGTGTGTCGCCATATCACTGTGTGTCTCCATATCCCTGTGTCTCCATATCCCTGTGTCTCCATATCCCTGTGTGTCTCCATATCCCTGTGTGTCTCCATATCCCTGTGTCTCCATATCACTGTGTGTCTCCATATCCCTGTGTGTCTCCATATCCCTGTGTGTCTCCATATCACTGTGTCTCCATATCCCTGTGTGTCTCCATATCCCTGTGTGTCTCCATATCCCTGTGTGTCTCCATATCCCTGTGTGTCTCCATATCCCTGTGTCTCCATATCACTGTGTGTCTCCATATCACTGTGTCTCCATATCCCTGTGTGTCTCCATATCCCTGTGTGTCTCCATATCCCTGTGTGTCTCCATATCCCTGTGTGTCTCATATCCCTGTGTCTCATATCCCTGTGTGTCTCCATATCACTGAGTCTCCATATCCCTGTGTGTCTCCATATCCCTGTGTCTCCATATCACTGTGTCTCCATATCCCTGTGTGTCTCCATATCACTGTGTCTCCATATCACTGTGTCGACTGGCTGTCTGAATCTCAACATTAAGAGATGTACAGTACATGAAACAGAGGTAATTCATTCCTGGAATCAGGCAATTGCCAACATAGACTTTTGAGATGGTTAAGACTGTAGACACATGACCCTTTACAGACACGGGGAAGCATCAGGCCCTCTGCTGAGGCACACAGTCAGACGGTAACAGTCCAATCGTGGATCAGATCTTCAAACAGGGTTTGATCTCTCTGTCTCTGTGAGGTTGTGCCAGCTTGTTAGAACATCAGAACACACATGCACACTCACGCCATCCAGGCTAAGATCCTCCTGAGGCTAAGATCCAGGCTAAGATCCAGGCTAAGATCCAGGCTAAGATCCAGGCTAAGATCCTCCTGAGGCTAAGATCCAGGCTAAGATCCTCCTGAGGCTAAGATCCAGGCTAAGATCCAGGCTAAGATCCAGGCTAAGATCCTCCTGAGGCTAAGATCCAGGCTAAGATCCTCCTGAGGCTAAGATCCAGGCTAAGATCCAGGCTAAGATCCAGGCTAAGATCCAGGCTAAGATCCAGGCTAAGATCCAGGCTAAGACCTTCCTGAGGCTAAGATCCAGGCTAAGATCCAGGCTAAGATCCTCCTGAGGCTAAGATCCAGGCTAAGACCTTCCTGATGCTAAGATCCAGGCTAAGATCCAGGCTAAGATCCAGGCTAAGACCTTCCTGAGGCTAAGATCCAGGCTAAGATCCAGGCTAAGATCCAGGCTAAGACCTTCCTGATGCTAAGATCCAGGCTAAGATCCAGGCTAAGATCCAGGCTAAGACCTTCCTGATGCTAAGATCCAGGCTAAGACCTTCCTGAGGCTAAGATCCAGGCTAAGATCCAGGCTAAGATCCAGGCTAAGACCTTCCTGATGCTAAGATCCAGGCTAAGATCCAGGCTAAGATCCTCCTGAGGCTAAGATCCAGGCTAAGATCCAGGCTAAGACCTTCCTGATGCTAAGATCCAGGCTAAGATCCAGGCTAAGATCCAGGCTAAGACCTTCCTGATGCTAAGATCCAGGCTAAGACCTTCCTGAGGCTAAGATCCAGGCTAAGATCCAGGCTAAGATCCAGGCTAAGACCTTCCTGATGCTAAGATCCAGGCTAAGATCCAGGCTAAGATCCTCCTGAGGCTAAGATCCAGACTAAGATGTTGAGTGGTGAACCTGCAAGTAAACATTTCGTTGCACTGTGTTCTCCATTTAAGAATGTGAAATGTCAGAATAATAGTAGAGAGAATTATTTATTTCAGCTTTTATTTCTTTCATCACATTCCCAGTGGGTCAGAAGTTTACATACACTCAATTAGTATTTGGTAGCATTGCCGATAAATTGTTTAACTTGGGTCAAACGTTTCGGGTAGCTTCCCACTAGCTTCCCACAATAAGTTGGGTGAATTTTGACCCATTCCTCCTGACAGAGCTGGTGTAACTGAGTCAGGTTTGTAGGCCTCCTTGCTCGCACAAGCTTTTTCAGTTCTGCCCACAAATTTTCTATGGGATTGAGGTCAGGGCTTTGTGATGGCCACTCCAATACCTTGATTTTGTTGTCCTTAAGCCATTTTGCCACAACTTTGGAAGTATGCTTGGGGTCATTATCCATTTGGAAGACCCATTTGCGAGCAAGCTTTAACTTCCTGACTGATGTCTTGAGATGTTGCTTCAATATATCCACATCATTTCCCCCCCTCATGATGCCATCTATTTTGTGAAGTGCACCAGTCCCTCATGCAGCAAAGCACCCCCACAACATGATGCTGCCACCCCCGCGCTTCACGGTTGGGATGGTGTTCTTCGGCTTGCAAGCCTCCCCCTTTTTCCTCCAAACATAACGATGGTCATAATGGCCAAACAGTTCTATTTTTGTTTCATCAGACCAGAGGACATTTCTCAAAAAAGTACGCTCTTTGTCCCCATGAGCAGTTGCAAACTGTAGTCTGGCTTTTTTATGGCGGTTTTGGACAGTGGCTTCTTCCTTGATGAGTGGCCCTTCAGGTTATGTCGATATGGGACTCGTTTTACTGTGGATTTAGATACTTTTGTACCTGTTTCCTCCAGCATCTTCACAAGGTCCTTTGCTGTTTTTTCTGGGACTGATTTGCACTTTTCGCACCAAAGTACGTTCGTCTCTAGGAGAGAGAACGTGTCTCCTTCCTGAGCGGTATGACGGTGGCGTGGTCCCATGGTGTTTATACTTGTGTACTATTGTTTGTACAGATGAACGTGGTACCTTCAGGCATTTGTAAATTGCTCCCAAGGATGAACCAGACTTGTGGAGGTCTACAATTGTTTTTCTGAGGTCTTGGCTGATTTCTTTAGATTTTCCCATGATTTCAAGCAAAGAGGCACTGAGTTTGAAGGTAGGCCTTGAAATCCATCCACAGGTACACCTCCAATTGACTCAAATGATGTCAATTAGCCTATCAGAAGCTTCTAAAGCCATGACATAATTTTCTGGAATTTTCCAAGCTGTTTATCTCTCTGGGCTAGGTGGCACCAAATCGTCCCACCTACGTAACAGCCAGTTGAATCCTGTGGCGCGATTTTCAAATACCTTAGAAATGCTATTACTTCAATTTCTCAAACATATGACTATTTTACAGCTATTTAAAGACAAGACTCTCGTTAATCTAACCACACTGTCCGATTTCAAAAAGGCTTTACAATGAAAGCAAAACATTAGATTATGTCAGCAGAGTACCCAGCCAGAAATAATCAAACACCCATTTTTCAAGCTAGCATATAATGTCACAAAAACCCAGAAGACAGCTAAATGCAGCACTAACCTTTGATGATCTTCATCAGATGACAACCCTAGGACATTATGTTATACAATACATGCATGTTTTGTTCAATCAAGTTCATATTTATATCAAAAACCAGCTTTTTACATTAGCATGTGACGTTCAGAACTAGCATACCCCCCGCAAACTTCCGGGGAATTTACTAACAATTGACTAAATTACTCACGATAAACGTTCACAAAAAGCATAACAATTATTTTAAGAATTATAGATACAGAACTCCTCTATGCACTCGATATGTCCGATTTTAAAATAGCTTTTTGGTGAAAGCACATTTTGCAATATTCTAAGTACATAGCCCAGCCATCACGGGCTAGCTATTTAGACAGCCCTAAGAGGTTAAAGGCACAGTCAACTTAGTGTATGTAAACTTCTGACCCATTGGAATTGTGATATAGTGAATTATAAGTGAAATAATCTGTCTGTAAACTATTTTTGGAAAAAGTTGGGAAAAATTACTTGTCATGCACGAAGTAGATGTCCTAACCGATTTGCCACAACTATAGTTTGTTAACCTGTTAGGGCTAGGGGGCAGTATTTGCACGGCTGGATAAAAAAAATGTACCCGATTTAATCTGGTTACTAATCCTACCCAGTAACTAGAATATGCATATACTTATTATATATGGATAGAAAACACTCTAAATTTTCTAAAACTGTTTGAATGGTGTCTGTGAGTATAACAGAACTCATTTGGCAGGCAAAACCCTGAGACATTTTCTGACAGGAAGTGGATACCTGATGTGTTGTATTACCTTTAAACCTATCCCATTGAAAAACACAGGGGCTGAGGAATATTTTGGCACTTCCTATTGCTTCCACTAGATGTCACCAGCCTTTACAAAGTGTTTTGAGTCTTCTGGAGGGAGATCTGACCGAACAAGAGCCATGGAACGATGATGGCCCATTAGACACCTGGCGCGCGAGTTCATGTTGGGTACCCTCGTTCCAATACGTTATAAAAGAGTATGCATTCGTCCACCTTGAATATTATTCATGTTCTGGTTAAAAAAGGCCCTAATGATTTATGCTATACAACGTTTGACATGTTTGAACGAACGTAAATATATTTTTTCCCCTCGTTCATGACGAGAAGTCCGGCTGGCTTAGATCATGTGCTAACAAGACGGAGATTTTTGGGCATAAATTATGAGCTTTTTTGAACAAAACTACATTCGTTATGGACCTGTGATACCTGGAAGTGACATCTGATGAAGAGAATCAAAGGTAATGGATTATTTACATAGTATTTTCGATTTTAGATCTCCCCAACATGACGTCTAGTCTGTATCGCAACGCGTATTTTTCTGGGCGCAGTGCTCAGATTATTGCAAAGTGTGATTTCCCAGTAAGGTTATTTTTAAATCTGGCAAGTTGATTGCGTTCAAGAGATGTAAATCTATAATTCTTTAACAAGAAATTTGTGGAGTGGTTGAAAAACGAGATTTAACGACTCCAACCTAAGTGTATGTAAACTTCCGACTTCAACTGTACCTAAGATAGCCTAATATACACTATGCTGCCACTTACTCACTGTATGGGGAAACCCCTTCAAATGAGTGAATTCGGCTATTTGCGTTGCTGACAGCTGTATAAAATCGAGCACACAGCCATGCGATCTCCATAGACAAACATTGGCAGTAGAATGGTCCGTACTGAAGAGCTCAGTGACTTTCAAAGTGGAACCGTCATAGGATGCCACCATTCCAACAAGTCAGTTCATCAAATTTCTGCCCTGCTAGAGCTGCCCCTGGTCAACTGTAAGTGCTGATACTATGAAGTGGAAACTTCCAGGAGAATCAATGGCTCAGCCGCGAAGTGGTAGGACACACACTCAGCTCAAAGAACGGTATCGCTGAGTGCTGAAGCGCGTAGCTACCGAGTTCCAAACTGCCTCTGGAAGCAACGTCAGCACAATAACGTCGGGAACTTCGTGAAATGGGTTTCCATGGCAGAGCGGCCGCACACAAACCTGGACTCCTTCACTTTGTTGATTGCCTCCTCCATATCTGTCACACTGTATGTGTGGGTGGAACATTTCAGATTGTCACTGATGTGTTCGCCGAGAAACTTGATGCTTTTCTCCTTCTCCACTGCGGACCTGGTAGTGTGCTCACTCTGCTGTCTCCTGAAGTCCACAATCAGGTCCTTTGTTTTGTTGATGTTGAGTGAGAGGTTATTTTCCCGGCACCACTCCGACAGGGCCCTCACCTCCTCCCCGTAGGCTGTCTCGTTATTGTTGGTAATCAAGCCTACTATGGTTGTGTCATCTGAAAACTTCATGATTGGGTTGGAGGCGTGCGTGGCCACACAGTCATTGTTGACTGTGGGGCCCTTGTGGGGCCCCAGTTTTGAGGCTCAGCGTAGTGGAGGTGTAAGGTGGAGGTGATATGATCCTTAACTAGCCTCTCAAAGCACTTCATGATGACAGAAGTGAATGCTACCGGACAATAGTCAAATAGTTCAGTTACCTTTTGCTTCCTTGGGTACAGGAACAATGGTGGAAATCTTGAAGCAAGTGGAGACAGCAGACTGGGATAGGGAGAGATTGAATATGTCCGTAAACACTCCATTCAGCTGGTCTGCACACGCTCTGAGGACACTTCTAGGGATGCCATCTGGGCTGGCAGCCTTGCGAGCGTTAACACGCTTAAATGTCTTATTCACGTCGGCCGCGGAGAAGGAGAGCCTGTAAGGCACAAATAGCTAAATGAGAGAGCAGCAGTGTGATTCACATCAATGCGCTATGTAGATATCAATAATAAGTGTTATCCGTATCACCCGTAGACTACACCGCTGCTGTCATCCTTTACCTCCAACCGTTTATTCAAGTTGGATAATCTTGAGACGCTGACAGCAGTCTCACCATTGGACGACAAAGTCATGACAAATGTCATCATAGTGGTCTCTGATTGGTGGTTTGATTCGCTCAGGCGGGACAAAAGAAAGGTGTCAAAACCAACTGATTTGTATATCCCTCGTACGTGGTTGATCCTAAGCCTTCACTGACTAGTATGTTTTATCACCCTCCGTTTAGAGACAATCCAGCTGGACAAGGATGCAGAGGAAGTGTGAAAAGAGGACGTTGTGACACTAAAGTCATTCATGTTTTCCTTTGCGTGTGTGTTCCATCAAAGGATATCACCATACCTATCACAATGTCTTTAGACGTCTTAAAAAGTCAAGACATCTAGAGAAATAAATCAGACGTTTTCAATGTTTACTTCCGTGGTTTAGTTGCTTTCATGTTTGTCTTGTATCGATCTGGCAATCACTTACTCATTCCTACGACAAACTTTACAGAACAACAGTTTTAACCATTTATTTCCAGAAAACGACATTAGCTATTTTAAGTATGTGATTATTTCTCAATAGATGTGATATGTAAATGTACAGAATATAGATATGTAAATAGACAGGCATTGACAAAATATACAGATTATAGATATCTATAATCCACGACTGTTTAGAAACATGTTTGTAATTGAAGATGTTATCTCCACCACAGATGGTTGAAGAATACAGATGTTTTGACTTAATTGGAGAAGAAAGTAGACTTCCTGATAATTCTCTTTTATTATGATATTTTCTGTTGGCAACAAACTTTCTCAACCAGGTATTAATGGGCATCACATGGGGCAAAAATATACATACCCCATATAGGCCTAAATGTAAGAAAATAAATGTGCCAAATATCTTTCTATGGTCTGAAATGGCATGTAGAGCTCTGGTGAAACTCATCGAAACTCTGCAAAGAAACAACATTTGATTTAGAATTTTAAATGCTGTGATATTATATTTTCTGAAATGGGGAAACATGCTGTGATATATTATATATTCTGAAATGGGGAGACATGCTGTGATATATTATATATTCTGAAATGAGGAGACATGCTGTGATAATATATATTCTGAAATGGGGAGACATGCTGTGATATTATATATTCTGAAATGGGGAGACATGCTGTGATATTATATATTCTGAAATGGGGAGACATGCTGTGATATTATATATTCTGAAAGGGGAGACATGCTGTGATAATATATATTCTGAAAGGGGAGACATGCTGTGATATTATATATTCTGAAATGGGGAGACATGCTGTGATAATATATATTCTGAAATGGGGAGACATGCTGTGATATTATATATTCTGAAATGGGGAGACATGCTGTGATAATATATATTCTGAAAGGGGAGACATGCTGTGATATTATATATTCTGAAAGGGGGAAACATGAATAAAGAATACACCACAAGTCCAGGAAAGTTTACAAGCCGAACAAGACTCATCGGAATGATGAGTTAAGGGATCTATGGTCAGTAATGACCAAGGCTGAGTACTTATTTATACAGTGTAAAGATGGGAATACAAGAGAAGAGCGTAGGAAGAAATGAAAGAATAAACAGCATGTGGTTGATAAAAGACGGCGCCTATTTAAATGGAGATATCAGAGAGGACAGTTATTATACCTTGATGAGAAACAGACAAGACATCCTCAACAGTTATCACACCTTGAAATACAGACAAGACATCCTCAACAGTTATTACACCTTGAAATACAGACAAGACATCCTCAACAGTTATTACACCTTGAAATACAGACAAGACATCCTCAACAGTTATTACACCTTGAAATACAGACAAGACTGACAAGACTGAACTCTGATATTACATAGGAACTTAAGGAGTGGGAGAAGGGGTTTGCTAGTTTGTTCTCAGGTAATGAAAATGTGGTATATTTTGAGGAAGACATATGTTCCCTGAGAGCTAAAACAGAAAATAAAATATTAGAACCCTCTTATATACAAACCTTATCAAAACATATACAGTGGTTCATCCTATATACAGTGGCCAGTGGCTTGAGAAAGTATTCACCCCCCTTGGCATTTTTCTTATTTTGTTGAATTACAACCTGGGGGGGGGGGGGGTTGTGTCATGTCATTTGATTTACACAACATGTCTACCACTTTGAAGATGCAAAATATTTTTATTGGAAACAAACAAGAAATATGACAAAAAATCTGAAAACTTGAACGTGCATAACTATTCATCCCCCCAAAGTCAATACTTTGTAGAGCCACCTTTTGCAGCAATTACAGCTGCAAGTCTCTTGGGATATTTCTCTATAAGCTTAGCACATCTAGACATTGGGATTTTTGCCCATTCTTCAAGGCAAAACTGCTCCAGCTCCTTCAAGTTGGATGGGTTCTGCTGATGTACAGCAATCTTTAAGTCATACCACAGATTCTCAATTGGATTGAGGTCTGGGCTTTGACTAGGCCATTCCAAGACATTTAAATGTTTCCCCTTAAACCACTCGAGTATTGCTTTAGCAGTATGCTTAGGGCCATTGTCTTGCTGGAAGGTGAACCTCCGTCCCAGTCTCAAATCTCTGGAACACTGAAAAGAGTTTCCCTCAAGAATGTCCCTGTATTTAGCGCTATCCATCATTCCTTCAATTCTGACCAGCTCCCAGTCCCTGCCGATGAAAAACATCCCCACAGCATGATGATGCCACCACCATGCTTCACTGTGGGGATGGTGTTCTCGGGGTGATGAGAGGTGTTGGGTTTGCGCCAGACATAACGTTTTCCTTGATGGCCAAAAAGCAACATTTTTGTCTCATCTGACCAGAGTACCTTTTTCTGGCCACTCTTCTGTAAAGCCCAGCTCTGTGGAGTGTACGGCTTAAAGTGGTCCTAAGGACAGATACTCCAATCTCTGCTGTGGAGCTTTGCAGCTCCTTCTGGGTTATCTTTGGTCTCTTTGTTGCCTCTCTGATTAATGCCTTCCTTGCCTGGTCCGTGAGTTTTGGTGGGTGGCCCTCTCTTGGCAGGTTTGTTGTGGTGCCATATTCTTTCCATTTTTTTATAATGGATTTAATGGTGCTCTGTGGGATGTTCAAAGTTTCGGATATTTTTTTATAACCCAATTCTGATCTGTACTTCTCCACAACTTTGTCCCTGACCTGTTTGGAGAGCTCCTTGGTCTTCATGGTGCCACTTGCTTAGTGGTGTTGCAGACTCTGGGGCCTTTCAGAACTCAAAAAATATACTGAGATCATGTGACAGATCATGTGATACTTAGAATGCACACAGCTGGACTTTATTTAACTAATTTTGTGACTTATGAAGGTAATTGGTTGCACCAGATCTTATTTAGGGGCACCACGCACCACATTTCCGTTTTTTATTGTTTAGAATTTTTTGAAACAATTTTTTTTTTTCATTTCACTTCACCAATTTGGACAATTTTGTGTATGTCCATTACATGAAATCCAAATTAAAAACGATTTAAATCACAGGTTGTAATGCAACAGAATAGGAAAAATGCCAAGGGGGATGACTACTTTTGCGAGGCACTGTAATTAACCCATACTTCAATGAGGAGCTGTCTGTGGCAGAAGTTAAGAAGGTTATTGACGCTGGAAAAAAATGGGAAAGTGTTTGGCAATGATTAACTTTCTAATAAGGTTTTAAAATCCCCTGAATTAATTGACGTCCTATATGTGTAATGTGTGTATATGGGAGGCGAAGTCAAGTGCAGGAGAGCAGAGTAATATAAACAGGTGCACTTTAATACCAAATGACAGCACATAACACATACAAGTGCCAAAAACACGGTCTAAAACAAAAGTGCAACGCCTGACAATAATCCACGTAACAAAATAACAATCACTCACAAATACAACATGGGGAACAGAGGGTTAAACAATAAACAAGTGATTGGTGAGTGAAGCCAGGTGTGATAAGACAAAGACAGAACAAATGGAAAATGAAAAGTGGATCGGCGATGGCTAGAAAGCCGGTGACGTCGACCGCCGAACGCCGCCCGAACAAGGAGAGGGACCGACTTTGGCGGAAGTCGTGACAATATGATTTGCTCCAAATGTGTTTTGAGTACATTATACTGCCATCCACTTGGTATAAGTCTATAGTGAATCCCATTCACAAATCTTCCAAAACTGTCCCGAGAGAGCCACTGAACTATAGAGGCATAAGTTTATTAATTACGGTTTATAAATTATATTAATCCATCCTCAACAATAGGCTAATTACATTTTTGGACGACCAAAACATTCAGGTGGAAGAACAAAATGGAATAGATCATATTTTCTCGGTCTGTACAATTAGAAATAGATTACGTGAAGAGAAGCCTAGTCTTGCATGTTTCATTGATTTACAGAAAGCTTTTGATTTTATATATTTTCACTTATAGTTTGTTAAAGACAGGGGTTGATATGAAATGTTATCAAGCAATCCAGTCTCTTTACAAAGTACCAATTGCTTGTGTCCGTGTTAATGAATACGGTACAGATTGGTTTCCCCACACCCTCGGGTGTAAAACAAGGAAACGCCTTTTCACCGACTTTGTTTGCTTTGTTTATAAATGATTTGGCAAAATAAATTAAACAGTTAAATATTGGGGTAAGATACGATGATGAAATGCTGAGTATCCTTTTATACGCCGATCAGAAACTGAACAAGACCTGCAGAACATGTTATTATGTCCAGTCTGTTGGTGTAAAAGATGGAGACTCAGAATCAACCAGACTAAAACACAGATAATGACTTGGTGTAAAAGATGGAGACTCATGATTAACCAGACTAAAACACAGATAATGACTTGGTGTAGAAGATGGAGACTCATGATTAACCAGACTAAAACACAGATAATGACTTGGTGTAAAAGATGGAGACTCATGATCAACCAGACTAAAACACAGATAATGACTTTTACAAAACCATCTACAAAGAGAAGTGTTTTTCAGTTTTGTTTTGGTGAAGACATTCCTGAGTTTACTAGCATTTATAAATATTTGTGTATTTTTTATTGATGAACATATTACCTTTCTATACGGAAAACAACTGCCCTGGCCGACTCAGCAAGTGGAGCTCTTGGGGGAGTTATTGGAAAAACAAAAACCCACTCAAAGATATTAGTTATGCTATGTACTCCAACCTGCATCAGACGTGTGTGTGTCCTGTTCTGGACTATGGGGTGCTAAGAGGTATTTTAAAAACAAACCTGTTCATAACAGAGAAGTACGTTACTTTTTAGGTGTCCACACGTTTGCACCTATACTTGCAATAACTGGGGACATGGGATGGGAACCCTGTGAGGTGAGATGGAAGGTGTGTATGGAGAGACTTTGGAATAGACTGTTGGATAGGTCAGCTGCCAGAATAGCTTGTACATTTTTTCAATGAGATCTATCCCATAGGGGGGGAGCCTGTGCAACTGAAATGTCTGACCTTTTTCAACAGTCTGACAGTGAACATCCGTATGAAAATCAAGTTAAGGGAGACATATATATTATTAAAAAACAACTGTTGATGTAGACACAGTAGTCTACTGGAAACACTGTCCAGTTAGCGACGTACTTCCTACTGGATACACTGTCTAGTCTCTTCCTATTGGATACACTGTCTAGTCTCTTCCTATTGGATACACTGTCTAGTCTCTTCCTATTGGATACACTGTCTAGTAATCATCTTCCTTCCTACTTGACACAGAAACATAACAATGGTATCCACAAGTTCATGTGACTGGGGAAGTAGATAAAGTGCCTCAATGCCAAATTCCAGGGGTATCCCTTTAAGTTCACACCTTAGTGGACAGCAATGCCAAATCCCCGAGGTATCCCTTTAAGTTCACACCTTAGTGGACAGCAATGCCAAATCCCCGAGGTATCCCTTTAAGTTCACACCTTAGTGGACAGCAATGCCAAATTCCCGAGGTATCCCTTTAAGTTCACACCTTAGTGGACAGCAATGCCA
Organism: Salmo salar; assembly: GCF_965601325.2. Lineage (NCBI taxonomy): Eukaryota > Metazoa > Chordata > Actinopteri > Salmoniformes > Salmonidae > Salmo > Salmo salar. The sequence continues at coordinate 64,287,047 of NC_138312.1, read as the reverse complement.
AATCCCCGAGGTATCCCTTTAAGTTCACACCTTAGTGGACAGCAATGCCAAATCCCCGAGGTATCCCTTTAAGTTCACACCTTAGTGGACAGCAATGTCAAATCGAGGCTTTAAATTCCAACAGTGCTGTATTTTCTTTACAGATAAAATTTGGAAAAAGCAGAGGTACACAGGAAGTGGATTGAGTACCCACTGTGTGTGTGTGTGTGTGTGTGTGTGTGTGTGTGTGTGTGTTTTCCAGCGACAGTCAACTGTAGAAGCAAGCCGTACTGTCATCTGATTGGCTGAAAGGTCAGTTCATCGTGAGGTCAGAGGGTCGTGGCAAAGTCCTTTCAGAAAAACACAGCTGCCACGATGACGATGGCGATGATGTCACAGCGGAACACTGATGGGGTAATTAAATAACTAAATCTACCAGAGAGAGAGACGAGAGAGAGAGAGAGAGAGAGAGAGAGAGAGAGGAGAGAGAGAGAGAGAGAGAGAGAGAGAGAGAGAGAGAGAGAGAGAGGAGAGAGAGAGAGGAGAGAGAGAGAGAGAGAGAGAGAGAGAGAGAGAGAGAGAGAGAGAGAGAGAGAAGCCCCATGTATACCTGATGCTAACATGGGTCCTTTGTCCTGACCTTGTGTACATTCTGATTGTCCCCACAATTCCAGAAATGTGTCTACACATGGTACTAAAATGTGTCCGTCCACTGTGTCTGCGTTTTCTGGTCCCTTCCTTTATGCAGTGGTGTGTATTCATGGATGATAATAAGGGAAACCAGGCTACCCCTCAAAAAAATGTACGAATCATTCATTTTTCCTTCAGTTTGCAAGAGGCTGAATGTATCTCACCAGAGAAAGCATCCGATCCCTCAGTATGTGTAGCCCATCGATCTGATGCTGTCTGGTCAAAAAGAGTATGACATTGTTTCTGCCTGTAACATTGAATGCAAGGGAAGCCAGCGAGAATTTGACCTCCCTTGATAAAAAAAAAAAAAAAAAGTATAAAACAATAGCCAATCAACGATGAGCTAAACTGAGCAAGATCAACTGTGATTGGTCCTGGTGCACCAACAAATGGATATGTGCTTTATAGTTACAGCTAAGATAATATAACAACAAATGGATATGTGCTTTATAGTTACAGCTAAGATAATATAACAACAAATGGATATGTGCTTTATAGTTACAGCTAAGATAATATAACAACAAATGGATATGTGCTTTATAGTTACAGCTAAGATAATATAACAACAAATGGATATGTGCTTTATAGTTACAGCTAAGATAATATAACAACAAATGGATATGTGCTTTATGGTTAAGTGTCTTCGTATTCAGACCCCTTGACTTTTTCCACATTTTGTTAGGTTACAGCCTTATTCTAAAATTGATTAAATTGTTTCTTTTCCCCTCATCAATCTACACAAAATACCCAATAATGACAATGCAAAAACAGATTATTAGAAATGTTTGCTAATTTATTAAAAATGAAAAACTAAAATATTACATTTACATAAGTATTCAGACCCTTTACTTAATACTTTGTTGAAGCACCTTTGGCAGCGATTACAGCCTAGAGTCTTCTTGGGTATGACGCTACAAGCTTGTCACACCTGTATTTGGGGAGTTTCTCCCATTCTTCTCTGCAGATCCTCTCAAGCTCTGTCAGGTTGGATGGGGAGCGTTGCTGAACAGCTATTTTCAGGTCTCTCCAGAGATGTTCGATCAGGTTTAAATCCGGGCTCTGGCTGGGCCACTCAAGGACATTCAGAGACTTGTCCCGAAGCCACTCCTGCATTGTCTTGGCTGTGTGCTTAGGGTCATTGTCCTGTTGGAAGGTGAACAGTAGCCCCAGTCTGAGGTCCCGAGCGCTCTGGAGCAGGTTTTCATCAAGGATCTCTTTGTACTTTGTTACGGTCATCTTTCCCTCGATCCTGACTAGTCTCCCAGTCCCTTCCGCTGAAAAACATCTCTACAGCATGATGCTGCCACCACTATGCTTCAACGTAGGGATGATGCCAGATTTCCTCCAGACGTGACGCTTGGCATTCAAGCCAGAGAGTTCAATCTTGGTTTCATCAGACCAGAGAGTCTTGTTTCTCATTGTTTGAGAGTCTTTAGGTGCCTTTTGGCAAACTCCAAGCGGGCTGTCATGTGCCTTTTACTGAGGAGTGGCTTCCATCTGGCCACTCTAACATAAAGGCCTGATTGAGATGGTTGTCCTTCTGGAAGGTTCTCCCATCTCCACAGAGGAACTCTAGAGCTCTGACAGAGTGACCATCGGGTTCTTGGTCACCTCACTGGGCAAGGCCCTTCTCCCCTGATTGCTCAGTTTGGCCAGGCGGCCAGCTCTAGGAAGAGTCTTGGTGGTTCCAAACTTCTTCCATTTAAGAATGATGGAGGCCACTGTGTTCTTGTGGACCTTCAATGTTGCAGAAATGATTTGGTACCCTTCCCCAGATCTGTGCCTCGACACAATCCTGTCTCGGTGCTCTACAGAGAATTCCTTCGACCTCATGTTTTGGTCTGCCATGCACTGTCAACTGTGGGATCTTATATGGACAGGTGTGTGCCTTTCCAAATCATGTCCAATCAATTGAAATAACACAGGTGGACCAATCAAGTTGTAGAAACATCTCAAGGATGATGGAATGGAAACAGGATGCACCTGACCTCTATTTCGAGTTTCATAGAAAAGGGTATAATTCATTTTGTCATTATAGGGTATTGTGTGCTGATTGCTGAGCATAAAAAAAAAAGTTATCCATTTTAGAATAAAATGTGGAAAAAGTCAAGGGGTCTGAATACTTTCCGAAGGCATTGTATAGCGAAAACAATATTACTGCTAGAGGAAATGTGGTTTAGAGTTAGAGCTAAGATAATATTGCTGCTAGAGGATATGTGGTTTATGGTTAGAACAAAGACAATATTACAGCTAGAGGATATGTGGTTTAGAGTTAGAGCTAAGATGATATTGCTGCTAGAGGATATGTGGTTTATGGTTAGAACAAAGACAATATTACAGCTAGAGGATATGTGGTTTAGAGTTAGAGCTAAGATGATATTGCTGCTAGAGGATATGTGGTTTATGGTTAGAACAAAGACAATATTACAGCTAGAGGATATGTGGTTTAGAGTTAGAGCTAAGATGATATTGCTGCTAGAGGATATGTGGTTTATGGTTAGAACAAAGACAATATTACAGCTACAGGATATGTGGTTTAGAGTTAGAGCTAAGATGATATTGCTGCTAGAGGATATGTGGTTTATGGTTAGAACAAAGACAATATTACAGCTAGAGGATATGTGGTTTAGAGTTAGAGCTAAGAAGATATTGCTGCTAGAGGATATGTGGTTTAGAGTTAGAGCTAAGATAATATTGCTGCTAGAGGATATGTGGTTTAGAGTTAGAGCTAAGATGATATTGCTGCTAGAGGATATGTGGTTTATGGTTAGAACAAAGACAATATTACAGGATAACAGACAACACAGTGTGATTGAAAATAATCAGCTCTAGTGACTGGTAATTCTGCGGATATTGTTGTGTCTATTATTAGACTAATTAAACTGAGTTGATTGTTCTATAAATACGTATCATAGATTAGCTGTGTCTATTATCAGAGATCTTGTAACCTGACAAAATCAAGGCAAGCAATCTCAGAATATTCTGTTGTCTATATGTTTTACTGAATGTTGAGAATATGTTTCATTTTTAAAATACTTGCAAGTGGGAAGTTTCAAGTTCCTTGGTGTCCACATCACCAATGAACTATCATGGTCCAAACACACCAAGACAGTCGTGAAGAGGGCACGACAAAACCTTTTCCCCCTCAGCAGACTGAAAAGATTTGGTATGGGTCCCCAGATCCTCAAAAAGATCTACAGCTGCACCATCAAGAGCATCTTGACCGGTTGCATCACCGCCTGGTATGGCAACTGCTCGGCATCTGACCTTATGTTCCTCTGGTGATGTAGAGGTTAACCCAGGCCCTGCTGTCCCCAGCATCACTCCCATTCCCCAGGCGCTCTCATTTGTTGACTTCTGTAACCGTAAAAGCATTGGTTTCATGAAGGTTAACATTAGAAGCCTCCTCCATAAGTTTGTTTTATTCACTGCTTTAGCACACTCCGCCAACCCGGATGTCCTAGCCGTGTCTGAATCCTGGCTTAGGAAGGCCACCAAAAATCCTGAAATGATCATCCCTAGCTATAACATTTTCCGACAAGATAGAACTGCCAAAGCTGGTGGAGTTGCAATCTACTGCAGAGATAGCCTGCAGAGTTCTGTCATACTATCCAGGTCTGTGGCCAAACAATTCAAGCTTCTACTTTTAACATTCCACCTTTCCAGAAACAAGTCTCTCACCGTTGCCACTTGTTATAGACCACCTTCTGCCCCCAGCTGTGCCCTGGAGACAATTTGTAAATTGATCGTCCCCCATCTATCATCAGAGTCCGTACTGTTAGGTGTTCTGGATGAGTTGTAGGGGTTTAATGGCACAGGCAGGGAGCCCAGCCAACAGCGAGTTGCAGTAATCCAGACGGGAGATGTGGCTGGATTAGGACCTGCGCCGCTTCCTGTGTGAGGCAGGGTCGTACTCTGCGAATGTTGTAGAGCATGAACCGACGGGATCGGGTCACCGCCTTGATGTTAGTGGAGAACGACAGGGTGTTGTCCAGGGTCACGCCAAGGTTCTTAACACTTCGTGAGGAGGACACAATGGAGTTGTCAACCGTGATGGCGAGATCATGGAACGGGCAGTCCTTCCCCGGGAGGAAAAGCAGCTCCGTCTTGCCGGGGTTCAGCTTGAGGTGGTGATCCGTCATCCACACTGATATGTCTGCCAGACATGCAGCGATGCGATTCGCCACCTGGTCATCAGAAGGGGGAAAGGAGAAGATTAATTGAGTGTCGTCTGCATAGCAATGATAGGAGAGACCATGTGAGGATATGACAGAGCTAAGTGACTTGGTGTATAACGAGAATAGGAGAGGGCCTAGATCTGAGCCCTGGGGGACACCAGTGGTGAGAGCACGTGGTGCGGAGACAGATTCTCGCCACGCCACCTGGTAGGAGCGACCTGTCAGGTAGGACGCAATCCAAACGTGGGCCGCACCGGAGATGCCCAGATCGGAGAGGGTGGAGAGGAGGATCTGGTGGTTCACAGTATCAAAGGCAGCAGATAGGTCTAGAAGGATGAGAGCAGAGGAGAGAGAGTTAGCTTTAGCAGTGCGGAGAGCCTCCGTGACACAGAGAAGAGCAGTCTCAGTTGAATGACCAGTCTTGAAACCTGACTGATTTGGGTCAAGAAGGTCATTCTGAGAGAGATAGCAAGAGAGCTGGCCAAGGACGGCACGTTTAAGAGTTTTGGAGAGAAAAAAAAGAAGGGATACTGGTCTGTAGTTGTTGACATCGGAGGGATCGAGTGTAGGTTTTTTCAGAAGGGGTGCAACTCTCGCTCTCTTGAAGACGGAAGGGACGTAGCCAGCGGTCAAGGATGAGTTGATGAGCGAGGGGAGGTAAGGGAGAAGGTCTCCGGAAATGGTCTGGAGAAGAGAGGAGGGGACAGGGTCAAGCGGGCAGGTTGTTGGGCGGCCGGCCGTCACAAGACGCGAGATTTCATCTGGAGAGAGGGGGGAGAAAGAGGTCAAATCACAGGGTAGGGCAGTGTGAGCAGGACCAGCGCTGTCGTTTGATTTGACAAACGAGGATCAGATGTCATCGACCTTCTTTTCAAAATGGTTAACGAAGTCATCCACAGGGGGGGGGGGGGGGGAGGAGGATTCAGGAGGGAGGAGAAGGTGGCAAAGAGCTTCCTAGGGTTAGAGGCAGATGCTTGGAATTTAGAGTGGTAGAAAGTGGCTTTAGCAGCAGAAACAGAAGAAGAAAATGTAGAGAGGAGGGAGTGAAAGGATGCCAGGTCCGCAGGGAGGCGAGTTTTCCTCCATTTCCGCTCGGCTGCCCGGAGCCCTGTTCTGTGAGCTCGCAATGAGTCGTCGAGCCACAGAGCAGGAGGGGAGGATCGAGCCGGCCTGGAAGATAGGGGACATAGAGAGTCAAAGGATGCAGTAAGGGAGGAGAGGAGGGTTGATGAGGCAGAATCAGGAGATAGGTTGGAGAAGGTTTGAGCAGAGGGAAGAGATGATAGGATGGAAGAGGAGAGAGTAGCGGGAGAGAGAGAGCGAAGGTTGCGACGGCGCAATACCATCCGAGTAGGGGCAGAGTGAGAAGTGTTGGAGGAGAGCGAGAGGGAAAAGGATACAAGGTAGTGGTCGGAGACTTGGAGGGGAGTTGCAATGAGATTAGTGGAAGAACAGCATCTAGTAAAGATGAGGTCAAGCGTATTGCCTGCCTTGTGAGTAGGGGGGGAAGGTGAGAGGGTGAGGTCAAAAGAGGAGAGGAGTGGAAAGAAGGAGGCAGAGAGGAATGAGTCAAAGGTAGTAGTGGGGAGGTTAAAGTCACCCAGAACTGTGAGAGGTGAGCCATCCTCAGGAAAGGAACTTATCAAGGTGTCAAGCTCATTGATGAACACTCCAAGGGAACCTGGAGGGCGATAAATGATAAGGATGTTAAGCTTGAAAGGGCTGGTAACTGTGACAGCATGGAATTCAAAGGATGCGATAGACAGATGGGTCAGGGGAGAAAGAGAAATGTCCACTTGGGAGAGATGAGGATTCCAGTGCCACCACCCCGCTGACCAGATGCTCTCGGGGTGTGCGAGAACACGTGGGCAGACGAGGAGAGAGCAGTAGGAGTAGCAGTGTTATCTGTGGTAATCCATGTTTCCGTCAGCGCCAAGAAGTCGAGGGACTGGAGGGTAGCATAGGCTGAGATGAACTCTGCCTTGTTGGCCGCAGATCGGCAGTTCCAGAGGCTGCCGGAGACCTGGAACTCCACGTGGGTCGTGCGCGCTGGGACCACCAGGTTAGAGTGGCAGCGGCCACGCGGTGTGAAGCGTTTGTATGGCCTGTGCAGAGGGGAGAGAACAGGGATAGACAGACACATAGTTAACAAGCGGCAGAAGAGGCTACGCTAATGCAAAGGAGATTGGAATGACAAGTGGACTACACGTCTCGAATGTTCAGAAAGTTAAGCTTACGTTGCAAAAATCTTATTGACTAAAAAGACTAAAATGATACAGTACTGCTGGCTGGTGGAGTAGGCTAGCTAGCAGTGGCTGCGTTGTTGACTTTGTTTGAAAGTGTAGCTGGCCAGGTAACCTCGATAGTTTCAGTACTACACCATTATCATGATACAAAGGCAACTATGTAGCTAGCTAACATAACACTAATCAAGACGTTCCTTTGTAATGTATTTAGTTTCTACAATGCTGCTCGTCGGTAATAGTTGGCTAGGTTTGGAAGATGGCGTCGCGGGGGACGAAAATAGCTGGCTAGCTAACCTCGATAATTACTCTAAACTACACAATTATCAAACTATGACAAAGACAACTATGTAGCTAGCTAACACTACACTAGTCAAATCGTTCCGTTGTAATGTATTAGTTTCTACAGTGCTGCTAGTCGGTAACGGTTGGCTAGCTAGCAGTGGGTTTGATGATGACTAGGTGTGTTGACTAAGTCTGGAGTCTGGGGAACGGGGTTGCGTCGCGGCGGACGAAAATAGCTGGCTAGCTAACCTCGATGATTACTCTAAACTACACAATTATCTTTGATACAAAGACAGCAAAGACAGCTATGTAGCTAGCTAACACTACACTAATCAAATCGTTCCGTTGTAATGTATTAGTTTCTACAGTGCTGCTAGTCGGTAGAAGTTGGCTAGCAGTGTTGACTGAGTTTGGAGAACGCGTTGCGGAGGACGAAAATAGCTGGCTAGCTAACCTCGATAATTACTCTAAACTACACAATTATCTTAGATACAAAGACGGCTATGTAGCTAGCTAAAAAAAATTGCTCAGATCAAACAAATCAAACCGTTGTAATGTAATGAAATGTAATATTACCTGCGGAGCGAAGTGCAGCACGACTACTCGCTACAAACCCGGAAGTGACTTTTCCACTAACTAACACCATAGGCACCCTCTTAGATATCATCCTGACCAACTTGCCCTCTAAATACACCTCTGCTGTCTTCAACCAGGATCTCAGCGATCACTGCCTCATCGCCTGCGTGCGTACTGGGTCCGCGGTCAAACAACCACCCCTCATCACTGTCAAACGCTCCCTAAAACACTTCAGCGAGCAGGCCTTTCTAATCGACCTGGCAGTCGACCCGTCAGTAGAGGATGGCTGGTTGCTCTTCAAAAGTAATTTCCTCACCATCTTAAATAAGCATGCCCCTTTCAACAAATGTAGAACTAAGAACAGATACAGCCCTTGGTTCACCCTGCACTTGACCAGCAAAAACATCCTGTGGCATTCTGCATTAGCATCGAATAGCCCCCGCGATATGCAACTTTTCAGGGAAGTCAGGAACCAATATACTCAGTCAGTTAGGAAAGCTAAGGCTAGATTTTTCAAACAGAAATTTGCTTCCTGTAGCACTAATTTCAAAAAGTTTTGGGACACTGTAAAGTCCATGGAGAATAAGAGCACCTCCTCCCAGCTGCCCACTGCACTGAGGATAGGAAACACTGTCACCACCGATAAATCTACGATAATCGATCATTTAAATAAGCGTTTTTCATGCTTTCTACCTGGCTACCCCTACCCCGGCCAACATCTCAGCACCCCCTTCAGCTACTTGCCCAGGCCCCCCCCCCCCCCCACTTCTCTTTCACCCAAATCCAAATAGCTGATGTTCTGAAAGAGCTGAAAAATCTGGATCCCTACAAATCAGCCGGGCTAGACAATCTGGACCCTTCCTTTTTAAAATTATCCGCCGAAATTGTTGCAACCCCTATTACTAGCCTATTCAATCTCTTTCGTATCGTCTGAGATCCCAAAAGATTGGAAAGCAAAGCAGCCGTGGTCATCCCCCTCTTCAAAGGGGGAGACACTCTAGACCCAAACTGTTATAGACCTATATCCATCCTGACCTGCCTTTCTAAATTATTCGAAAGCCAAGTTAATAAACAGATCACCGACCATTTCGAATCCCACTATACCTACTCCACTATGCAATCTGGTTTCCGAGCTGGTCATGGGTGCACCTCAGCATTGCTCAAGGTCCTAAACGATATCATAACCGCCATCGATAAAAGACAGTACAGTGAAGCCATCTTCATCGACCTTGCCAAGGCATTTGACTCTGTCAATCACCGCATTGTTATGGGCAGACTCAACAGCCTTGTGTTCTCAAATGACTGCCTCGCTGGGTTCACCAACTTCTTCTCAGATAGAGTTCAGTGTGTCAAATCGGAGGGCCTGTTGTCCGGACCTCTGGCAGTCTCTATGGGGGTGCCACAGGGTTCAATTCTCGGGCTGACTCTCTTCTCTGTATACATCAATGATATCGCTCTTGCTGCTGGTGATTCTCTGATCCACCTTTACGGAGACAACACCATTCTGTATACATCTGGCCCTTCTTTGGACACTGTGTTAACTAACCTCCAGACGAGCTTCAATGACATACAACACTCCTTCCGTGGCCTCCAACTGCTTTTAAATGCTAGTAAAATGAAGTGCATGCTCTTCAACCGATCGCTGCCCGCACCCTCCCGCCCGACTAGCATCACTACTCTGGACGGTTCTGACCTGGAATATGTGGACATCTACAAATACCTAGGTGTCTGGTTAGACTGTAAACTCTCCTTCCAGACTCACATTAAGCATCTCCAATCCAAAATTAAATCTAGAATCGGCTTCCTATTTTGCAACAAAGCCTCCTTCACACATGCCGCCAAACATACTCTCCTAAAACTGACTATCCTACAGATCCTTGACTTCGGCGATGTCATTTACAAAATAGCCCCCAACACTTTACTCACAGTGCCATCCGTTTTGTCACCAAAGCCCCATATACTACCCACCACTGCGACCTGTATGCTCTCGTTGGCTGGCCCACGCTTCATATTCGTAGCCAAACCCACTGGCTCCAGGTCATCTATAAGTCTTTGCTAGGTAAAGCCCCACCTTATCTCAGCTCAATGGTCACCATAGCAACACCCACCCGTAGCACGCTCTCCAGCAGGTATATCTCACTGGTCATCCCCAAAACCAACACTTCCTTTGGCCGCCTTTCCTTCCAGTTCTCTGCTGCCAATGACTGGAAGGAATTGCAAAAATCTCTGAAGCTGAAGTCTTATATCTCCCTCTGTAACTTTAAGCATCAGCTGTCAGAGCAGCTTACCGATCACTGCACCTGTACAAAGCCAATCTGTAAATACCACACCCAACTACCTCATCCCCAAATTATTACTTACCCTCTTGCTCTTTTGCACCCCAGTATCTCTACTTGCACATCATCATCTGCACATCTACCACTCCAGTATTAATGCTAAATTGTAATTATTTTCACCTCTAGGGCCTATTTATTGCCTACCTCTCTACTCTTCTATATTTGCTCACACTGTACATAGATTTTTCTATTTTTCTTTTCTTTGTGTTATTGACTGTTCATTTCTTTATGTGTAACTCTGTGTTGTTGTTTGTGTCACACTGCTTTGCTTTATCTTGGCCAGGTCACAGGTGTAAATGAGAACTTGTTCTCAACTGGCCTACCTGGTTAAATAAAGGTGAATTTATTTTTATTTTTTAAATGGCGCCACAGAGGGTAGTGCAGCCCAGTACATAGCTGGGGCCAAGCTTTCTGCCATCCAGGACCTTTATAATAGGCGGTGCCCATAAAATTGTCAGACTCGTCACCCAAGTCATAGACTGTTTTCTCTGCTACCGCACAGCAAGCGGTACCGGAGCGCCAAGTCTAGGACCAAAAGGCTCTGAACACTGCTGCTACTCGCTGTTTAGTATCTATGCATAGTCACTTCACCCCTAACAACATGCACAAGTTACCTAAACTAACCTGTACCCCCGCACACTGACTCTGTACCGGTACCCACTGTATATAGCCTCCACATTGACTCTGTATCGGTACCCCCTGTATATAGCCTCCACATTGACTCTGTACCGGTACCCCCTGTATATAGCCTCCACATTGACTCTGTACCGGTACCCCCTGTATATAGCCTCCACATTGACTCTGTACCGGTACCCCCTGTATATAGCCTCCACATTGACTCTGTACCGGTACCCCCTGTATATAGCCTCCACATTGACTCTGTACCGGTACCCCCTGTATATAGCCTCCACATTGACTCTGTACCGGTACCCCCTGTATATAGCCTCCACATTGACTCTGTACCGTAACACCCTGTATAAAGCCTCCACATTGACTCTGTACCGGTGCCCCCTGTATATAGCCTCCACATTGACTCTGTACCGGTACCCCCTGTATATAGCCTCCACATTGACTCGGTACCGGTACCCCCTGTATATAGCCTCCACATTGACTCTGTACCGGTGCCCCCTGTATATAGCCTCGTTATTGTTATTTTATTTTGTTACTTTTAATTCGTTTTTTATTTTGTTTTTTTGGTAAATATTTTCTTAACTCTTCTTGAACTGCGGTGTTGGTTAAGGGCTTGTAAAGTAAGCACTTCACGGTAAGGTTACGCTTGTTTTATTCAGCGCATGTGACAAATAACGGTTGATTTAATTAGATTTTGAGATGCATGTGGGTTGTCTTGTTTCAAACTATCTAGAAGTGAATATCATTTATTTTCCCATTTGATAGTTCTTCCAAAAGGAAGATGGGTGAGTATTGTTTCCACAGTGACAGACATGGTCGTCAGGACTACTGAACCTCACTCACATCTGGACTAATTAACTGTTAATTAACTAACGACATCATAATGACATCATAACTCAACAGGTCTTTGGCAGATCAACACATAATGTGTGTCCCAAATGGGAGCCTATTCCCTATGTAGTGTTTGACCAGGCCCATAGGGCTCTCTGTAGGGAATAGGGTACCATTTGGTCCGAAACCACATACTTCTCCAGCCAGTCATTCCCTCAATAACAAGCTGATGCTTTCCTTTCTAATGGTAAAACTATTGATGTCAGTGGAACAATCCAGCACACTGACCAGTACACTGACCTCACAGGAGAAGAGAGCTAACTATCTCTCCGCTGTAGATGGTAGAGGAGTTGTCCACAGTTTATCAGTCCACAGTAACTCTCCTCTCAGTCTCTCCCCAGTATAACTACCCCTCAGTCTATCCACAGTATATCTCTCCCCAGTATAACTACCCCTCAGTCTGTCCACAGTATATCAGTCCACAGTATAACTACCCCTCAGTCTGTCCCCAGTATAACTACCCCTCAGTCTGTCCCCAGTATAACTACCCCTCAGTCTGTCCACAGTATAACTACCCCTCAGTCTGTCCCCAGTATAACTACCCCTCAGTCTGTCCACAGTATAACTACCCCTCAGTCTCTCCCCAGTATAACTACCCCTCAGTCTGTCCACAGTATAACTACCCCTCAGTCTGTCCCCAGTATAACTACCCCTCAGTCTCTCCCCAGTATAACTACCCCTCAGTCTGTCCACAGTATAACTACCCCTCAGTCTCTCCCCAGTATAACTACCCCTCAGTCTGTCCACAGTATAACTACCCCTCAGTCTGTCCCCAGTATAACTACCCCTCAGTCTCTCCCCAGTATAACTACCCCTCAGTCTGTCCACAGTATAACTACCCCTCAGTCTGTCCCCAGTATAACTACCCCTCAGTCTCTCCCCAGTATAACTACCCCTCAGTCTGTCCACAGTATAACTACCCCTCAGTCTGTCCACAGTATAACTACCCCTCAGTCTCTCCCCAGTATAACTACCCCTCAGTCTGTCCACAGTATAACTACCCCTCAGTCTGTCCACAGTATAACTACCCCTCAGTCTGTCCACAGTATAACTACCCCTCAGTCTCTCCCCAGTATAACTACCCCTCAGTCTGTCCACAGTATATCTCTCCCCAGTATAACTACCCCTCAGTCTGTCCACAGTATAACTACCCCTCAGTCTCTCCCCAGTATAACTACCCCTCAGTCTGTCCACAGTATATCTCTCCCCAGTATAACTACCCCTCAGTCTGTCCACAGTATAACTACCCCTCAGTCTCTCCCCAGTATAACTACCCCTCAGTCTGTCCACAGTATATCTCTCCCCAGTATAACTACCCCTCAGTCTGTCCACAGTATAACTACCCCTCAGTCTCTCCCCAGTATAACTACCCCTCAGTCTGTCCACAGTATAACTACCCCTCAGTCTGTCCACAGTATAACTACCCCTCAGTCTGTCCACAGTATAACTACCCCTCAGTCTGTCCACAGTATAACTCTCCCCAGTATAACTACCCCTCAGTCTGTCCCCAGTATAACTACCCCTCAGTCTGTCCACAGTATATCAGTCCACAGTATAACTACCCCTCAGTCTGTCTACAGTATATCAGTCCACAGTATAACTACCCCTCAGAATGGAGTTCTTCAAGAACCTGCCTTCTCAGTGGCGGCGGTATGATGACTCAAAAACCCCATAGCAAGCATCCAAACTGAACTGTGAGCTCGTTTCTCCTCACTAGGTAAGGTTGTAGGCTGTCCGACATCTCTCCTTTTCCACGAGTGACAATGTCCACGACCTCAGACATCACTGGATCAGTGTGGGTGAACTTTTTCACTTGCACAGATGTAACTGGGACATTCGTCACTTCCTTGAAGTAGAAGATTTCAGCCTGGGAGTACTCAGTGTGTGCGACAGGTAAGGGAAGCCTTGAGAGGCCGTCTGCATTGCAGTGCTGCTCAGACCTTCTGTACTTGATATCGTACTGGTGAGCAGATAACAATAACGCCCATCGCTGCATGCGGCTGGCTGCAAACGACGGAATGCCGGTGTGGGGACCAAAGATGGAGGTGAGGGGACTACGGTCCGTCAGTAATGTGAATCATCGGCCAAACAGAAACTGATGAAATTTCTTAACTCCAAACACAATAGCGAGTGCTTCACGCTCTATCTGTGCATAATTGCTCGCGGCTTTACTTAAGGTCCGTGATGCGAAAGCAATTGGCCTTTCTTCACCTGATGGCATGATGTGTGAGACAACTGCACCAACGCCATAAGGCGATGCATCACATGCCAACTGTAATGACAAGGTGGGGTTGAAGTGGGTTAGGGCCTCTGACTGAGCTAAGGCTGTTTTCGCTTTCTTGAATGCCTCCTCACATCTCTCTGTCCACTTCCACTGTTTGGTTTTGTTCAAAAGTTCATGCAGTGGTTTTAATATGTTAGCTAGGTTTGGCACAAACATTGCGTAGTACGTCAGTAGTCCTAAGAATGATCTCAGCTGACTCACGTTCTGTGGGGATGGAGCTTCCACAACGGCCTTCACCTTCGATGGCGCCTTGTGGAGCCCCGAACTGTCGATGACGTGGCCCAGGTACTCAACAGAGGGCCGGAAAAACTGTAATTTGTCCTTCTGGACCCTCAGACCGTACTCCTCCAGTCTCTGTCGTGTAGCGTTCAGGTTTCACAGGTGCTCCTGCTCGTCTTTGCCGGTGATGAGTAGATCATCGAGGTAACATTGGAACCCAGTGAGCCCGCTCAGTATCTGGTCCATAGCTCTCTGAAACAAGGCCGGAGCTGAGGTGATTCCAAAAGGAAGCCTCCGGTACCTGTACAGTCCTTTGTGAGTCACTATGGTCAACAGTTCTTGTGACTCTTGGTCCAAGGGGGGTTACAGGTGCCCTAAAGGGACAAAACAAGAATATCAATACACAACAAATAGCACAATAGAAAAATCTATGTACAGTGTGTGCAAATGTAGAAGAGTAGGGAGGTAGGCAATAAATAGGCCATGGAGGCGAAATAATTACAATTTAGCATTAACACTGGAGTGATAGATGTGCAGATGATGATGTGCAAGTAGAGATACTGGGGTGCAAAAGAGCAAGAGGGTAAGTAATAATATGAGGATGAGATAGTTGGGCTATTTACAAATGGGCTGTGTACAGGTACAGTGATCGGTAAGCTGCTCTGACAGCTGGTGCTTAAAGTTACAGAGGGAGATATAAGTCTCCAGCTTCAGAGATTTTTGCAATTCTTTCCAGTCATTAGCAGCAGAGAACTGGAAGGAAAGGCAGCCAAAGTAAGTGTTGGCTTTGGGGATGACCAGTGAGATATACCTGCTGGAGAGCGTGCTACGGGTGGGTGTTGCTATGGTGACCAGTGAGCCGAGATAAGGTGGGGCTTTAACTAGCAAAGACTTATAGATGACCTGGAGCCAGTGGGTTTGGCGACGGATATATAGTGAGGGCCAGCCAACGAGAGCATACAGGTCGCAGTGGTGGGTAGTATATGGGGCTTTGGTGACAAAGCGGATGACACTGTGATAGACTACATCCAATTTGCTGAGTAGAGTGTTGGAGGCTGTCTTGTAAATGACATCACTGAAGTCAAGGATCGGTAGGATAGTCAGTTTTACGAGGGTATGTTTGGCAGCATGAGTGAAGGAGGCTTTGTTGCAAAATAGGAAGCCGATTCTGGAAGGAGAGTTTACAGTCTAGCCAGACACCTAGGTATCTGTAGTTATCCATGTATTCTAAGTCAGAACCGTCCAGAGTAGTGATGCTAGTCGTGCGGGAGGGTGCGGGCATCAATCGGTTGAAAAGCATGCATTTAGTTTTACTAGCATTTAAAAGCAGTTGGAGGCCACGGAAGGAGTGTTGTATGGCATTGAAGCTCGTCTGGAGGTTAGTTAACACAGTGTCCAAAGAAGGGCCAGATGTATACAGAATGGTGTATACATCCCTCCATCAGTGCTCAGACTGTCCACAATAGGCTGAGAGAAGCTGGACTGAGGGCTTGTAGGTCCTCACCAGACATCACCGGCAACAACGTCGCCTATGGGCACAAACCCACCGTCGCTGGACCAGACAGGACTGGCAAAAAGTGCTCTTCACTGACGAGTCACGGTTTTGTCTCACCAGGGGTGATGGAAGGATTCACGTTTATTGTCAAAGGAATGAGCGCTACACCGAGGCCTGTACTCTGCAACGGGATCGATTTGGAGGTGGAGGGTCCGTTATGGTCTGGGGCGGTGTGTCACAGCATCATCGGACTGAGCTTGTTGTCATTGCAGGCAATCTCAACGCTGTGCGTTACAGGGAAGACATCCTCCTCCCTCATGTGGTACCCTTCCTGCAGGCTCATCCTGACATGGACCTCCAGCATGACGATGCCACCAGCCATACTGCTCGTTCTGTGCGTGATTTCCTGCAAGACAGGAATGCCAATGTTCTGCCATGGCCAGCGAAGAGCCCGGATCTCAATCCCATTGAGCAAGTCTGGGACCTGTTGGATCAGAGGGTGAGGGCTAGGGCCATTCCCTCCAGAAATGTCCAGTAGAGGTTTTAATAAACCATGAACTATTTAACCTAGACTTCTTAATAAATCATAAACCCTTTAACCTAGACTTCTTAATAAACCATAGTCTCCAGTGGCCAGTAAATTATTTTAGAGGGCGAAATAATGATGATTTAAAGGGTTTCTCTGGACAGATCTGTTTACACTAGTAAAATATCCAGAGACATTGCGTGTCTGACTACGTCCAGAAATGGTCACAATGTCTCTTTTGATAGTCCACACCTGTCTGAAAATGTGGGCACAATCAGAAAGTGGACAATATTTTAGGACAAAGTACCCATGTTAGAACAAGGTATAAACGTGTGCATGTTGGGTTAGGCCCCCACATTCAGACCAGGTCTGAAAGAGCCATAATTTTCAGATTGTGTACTAGCAAGCAGAGATGAACCTGTCTCGTGACACAGTCACCCATTCAACAGGCCTGTCAGCCTGGACTTCAGCACGCTGACCCTGGTCCTCCTCTACCCTCTCTTCTGCTGTTCACCCTAACTCAAACCTCTCAATCTAAAGCTTCAGGACCCTTAAGGAGCATTCCTCCCCTCTGTTCTGCTGTTCACTCTAACTCAAACCTCTCAATCTAAAGCTTCAGGACCCTTAAGGAGCATTCTTCCCCTCTGTTCTGCTGTTCACCCTAACTCAAACCTCTCAATCTAAAGCTTCAGGACCCTTTAGGAGCATTCCTCCCCTCTGTTCTGCTGTTCACCCTGACTCTAACCTCTCTCTGAGACTGGGTTTTAAAGAAGGGTCATCTCTATGTTGACGTTGGCTTTAAAGACAGGATGCTCCTATTAGAACGCAAACACAGACAGGCAGTCCCAATCACACACTACAACATGTTACACAATACAACATGTTACTACACATAACAACATGTTATTACACACTACAACATGTTACACACTACAACATGTTACACACTACAACATGTTATTACACACTACACCATGTTATTACACACTACAACATGTTACACACTACAACATGTTACACACTACAACATGTTACACACTACAACATGTTACACACTACAACATGTTATTACACACTACAACATGTTACACACTACAACATGTCACACACTACAACATGTTACACACTACAACATGTTATTACACATAACAACATGTTATTACACACTACAACATGTTACACACTACAACATGTTACACACTACAACATGTTATTACACACTACAACATGTTATTACACACTACAACATGTTACACACTACAACATGTTACACACTACAACATGTTACACACTACAACATGTTACACACTACAACATGTTATTACACACTACAACATGTTACACACTACAACATGTCACACACTACAACATGTTACACACTACAACATGTTATTACACACTACAACATGTTACATACTACAACATGTTATTACACACTACAACATGTTACACACTACAACATGTTATTACACACTACAACATGTTATTACACACTACAACATGTTACACACTACAACATGTCACACACTACAACATGTTACACACTACAACATGTTATTACACACTACAACATGTTATTACACACTACAACATGTTACACACTACAACATGTTAAACACTACAACATGTTAAACACTACAGCATGTTACACACTACAACATGTTACACACTACAACATGTTACACACTACAACATGTTACACACTACAACATGTTGTTACACACTGCAACATGTTACACACTACAACATGTTACACACTACAGCATGTTACACACTACAGCATGTTATTACACACTACAAAATGTTACACACTACAGCATGTTACACACTACAACATGTTATTACACACTACAACATGTTACACACTACAACATGTTGTTACACACTACAACATGTTACACACTACAACATGTTATTACACACTACAACATGTTACACAATACATGTTACACACTACAACATGTTACACACTACAACATGTTACACACTACAACATGTTACACACTACAACATGTTGTTACACACTGCAACATGTTACACACTACAACATGTTACACACTGCAACATTTTACACACTACAACATGTTACACACTACAGCATGTTATTACACACTACAACATGTTATTACACACTACAACATGTTACACATTACAACATGTTACACACTACAACATGTTACACACTACAACATGTTATTACACACTACAACATGTTACACAGTGCAACATGTTACACACTACAACATGTTACACACTACAGCATGTTACACACTACAACATGTTATTACACACTACAACATGTTACACACTACAACATGTTGTTACACACTACAACATGTTACACACTACAACATGTTATTACACACTACAACATGTTACACAATACATGTTACACACTACAGCATGTTACACACTACAGCATGTTACACACTACAACATGTTACACACTACAACATGTTACACACTACAACATGTTACACACTCCGGACACACACCTGTTCCCCCGTTACACACTCCGGACACACGCACTGTTACACACTACAACATGTTACACACTACAGCAGCACCTCGCTGTCCCCCGTTACACACTACCGCACCCCGACACCTCCGTTGACACACTACAACATGTTACACACTACAACGCACCTCCGTTGACACACTGCACAGACCCCCGCACCTCGCTGCCACACGCTGCCACTGCTCGGTGTGTGTTGATGGGGTGTAATTGTTTTCCAGACTGCCGCCAGAGGGGGGGGGGGGGGGGGTTCGGGGTCTTGAGTGTTGAGAGTTAGAAAAAGAGAATAGACAGTTACTCAATTAGCCCATGTCAGCCATTTGTTAGTGATTGTAAGTTAGTCAGCCAGCTACAGTATCTAAACAGCAATATTGGTTTAATTACCATCCGCGTGGCCCCCATTGATTTAATTAGACACTTTCAGTCAGATAACATATTAAAACTGCCTATCGAGCGGGAGCAGGCATGACACCTATGCTAGTTTACAGTGCTAATTTTCACGTTTTTAATTGAAATTAGATTACACTGGTAATACTTCTTTAGACTGAGACTGGTGGGGGGGGGGGGGGGGGGTCGTTGTAAATAAGAATTTGTTCTTAACTGACTTGCCTAGTTAAATAAAATGTATATAAAATAAAACAAACCATTTCTGTATGGACCTTGCTTTGTGCACAGGGGCGTTGTCATGCTGGAACAGGAAAGGGCCTTTCCCAAACTGTTGCCACAAAGTTGGAAGCACAGAATCGTCTAGAATGTCATTGTATAATGTAGCGTTAAGATTTCATTGAGCTTTTCAGTAAGACCCTTCTACTGCCAATGTTTGTCTATGGAGATCGCATGGCGGTTGTGCTCGATTTTATACAGCTGTCAGCAACGGGTGTGGCTGAAATAGCTGTGTCCACTCATTTGAAGGGGTGTCCACATATATAGTGTATTTAACCCTTTTTTTAGGCACTAAACTACTTCCACATATACGTCCACCCATTATGTAAATTGGTACCGGGCAACGTTCAGGCAAGTCTTGTGACAACAACATGTACATGTTGGTGGGAGTCGCATTTTTCTATACAGGGTCATAATAGTTTGTAGGCCAAACCATTCGGACGCAACAAAAGTTTTCATGAGAAGACCGATTTTCGGGATGTGTCATAGTCTGACAAACACCGTTGTAACCCTGACCCTTTTCACCTCAGATGTGGAAGGCCTATATAGGCGGATGCGGTGGATTTGTATATATTTTTAATATTTATTTAACAAGTCAGTTAAAACCTCTTTGGGAAAGGCGTATCGCTAGCGCCCGGCCTCGACAACATCCGGTGAAATTGCAGAGCCTGAAATTGCAAAATACAAAATTCGTAATATTAAACATTCATGAAAATACAAGTGTTATACATCGGTTAAAAGCTTAACTTCTTGTTAATCCAGCCGCTTTGTCAGATTTCAAAAAGGCTTTACGGCGAAAGCATACCATACGATTATCGGAGGACAGCGCCCCGTGTACAAAAGCATTAAAAACATTTTCCAACCAAGCAGATGCATCACGAAAGTCAGAAATAGCGATAAAATAAATCACTTACCTTTGAAGATCTTCCTCTGTTTGCAACCCAAAGGGTCCCAGCTACATCACAAATGGTAGTTTTGTTCGATAAAGTCCTTCTTTATATACCAAAAAAGTCAGTTTAGTTGGTGCGCTTCATTCAATAATCCACCTGTTTTCCCTTGTTCAAAATGCATACAAAATGAATCCCAAACGTTACCAATAAACTTGGTCCAAACAAGTCAAACAACATTTCTAATCAATCCTCAGGTACCCTAATATGTAAATAAATGATACAATTTAAGATGGAGAATAGTATGTTTATTACCGGAGATAAATAACGAAGTGCACGCCCTCACCGGAACGCGCTTCAAACACTACAGCCAAAATGGGAAAAACTACAAATTCTAGCTCATTTTTTCAAAAAACAAGCCTGAAACTCTTTCTAAAGACTGTTGACATCTACTGGAAGCCCTAGGAACTGCAATCTGGGAGGATTTCCATTGATTTCCCCATAGACAGGCATTTTAAATGGTGTCACCTCCCCCCAAAAACTCTGTATGGATTCTCCTTGGGTTTTTGCCTGCTATATCAGTTCTGTTATACTCACAGACATTATTGTAACAGTTTTGGAAACTTTAGAGTGTTTTCTATCCAATACTACCAATTATATGCATATCCTAGCTTCTGGGCCTGAGTAACAGGCAGTTTACTTTGGGCACCTCATTCATCCAAACTTCTGAATACTTCCCCCTATCCCTAAGAAGTTTTAAGAACAAATTCTTATTTACAATGACATGTGGATCGTTTTATATTCAATATATATATATTTTTAACCTTTATTTAATTAGTCAAGTCAGTTAAGAACAAATTCGTATTTACAATGACGGCCTACCAAAAGGTAAAAGGCCTCCTGCGGGAACAGGGGCCTGGGATTCAAAATAAATAGAATATAAATATAGGACAAAACACACATCACAACAAGCGAGACAACACTACATACAGAGAGACCTAAGACAACAACATAGCATGGTAGCAACACATGACAACACAGCATGGTAGCAACACAACATAACAACAACATGGTAGCAACACAATATGGTAGCAGCACAAAACATGGTACAAACATTATTGGGCACAGACAACAGCACAAAGGGCAAGAAGGTAGAGACAACAATACATCACGCAAAGCAGCCACAACCGTCAGTAAGAGTGTCCATGATTGAGATGCATCCCATGCAAAAAAACGGATCTTTCTAGCTGAAACAGACAGGCCGTGGAAACAGATATCTCCAGCTGAAACAGACAGGCCGCGGAAACAGATATCTCTAGCTGAAACAGACCGGCAGCGGAAACATATCTCTAGCTGAAACAGACAGGCCGTGGAAACAGATTCTCTAGCTGAAACAGACCGGCCGTGGAAACAGAAATCTCTAGCTTAAACAGACCGGCTGCGGAAACTGACTCAAGAGGGGTAAAGTCAAACATCACAACACGTTCTAAACTGCTCTGGTGACAAACACAATTTTTTTCCTTTTGTCCACACGGCTGCTGGCTATGCTTTGCTACCCCGAATATATTGTGAAGAGTGCCATTACTTTGTTTTTGTAAGGACCCAAAAAACTAAGGCAAAGGGAAAACCTATTCAAATAAATTGAAGTTAATAGATTCATAGCCTGTGGCTATGGAACCCTGACCTGTTCACCGGACGTGCAACCTGTCCCAGACCTGCTGTCCCAGACCTGCTGGAACCCTGACCTATTCACCGGACGTGCTACCTGTCCCAGACCTGCTGTCCCAGACCTGCTGGAACCCTGACCTGTTCACCGGATGTGCTGCCTGTCCCAGACCTGCTGTTTTCAACTCTCTAGAGACAGCAGGAGCGGTAGAGATACTCTGAAATATCGGCTATGAAAAGCCAACTGACATTTATTCCTGAGGTGCTGACCTGTTGCACCCTTGACAACTACTGTGATTATTATTATTTGACCATGCTGGTCATCTATGAACGTTTGAACATCTTGGCCATGTTCTGTTATAATCTCCACCCGGCACAGCCAGAAGAGGACTGGCCACCACTCATAGCCTGGTTCCTCTCTAGGGTTCTTCCTAGGTTTTTCCCCTTTCTAGGGAGTTTTTCCTAGCCACCGTGCTTCTACACCTGCATTGCTTGCTGTTTGGGGTTTTAGGCTGGGTTTCTGTACAGCACTTTGAGATATCAGCTGATGTTATATAAATACATTTGATTTGATTTGGAAATGTAGAAAAAGATAGCTAGATAGCTAATTTTACACCCGGTTTAGCTAAGTGATTTAATCAAATCAAATGTATTTATAAAGCCCTTCTTACATCAGCTGATGTAACAAAATGTGGAACAAGGGAAGGGGTCTGAATACTTTCCGAATGCACTGTACCTCTTGAAAGGAGAGGTAGCTATATGTATATTGTTATAAAGGACAAACGACTTACTTTACCTCACACCAGAGGATTCATGTCACTATGTAATAACTGGAGGTTTGAACAGCAGCTCTCTCTCTCTCATTATGCAGTTGAAGTCGGAAGTTTACATACACCTTAGCCAAATACATTTAAACTCAGTTTTTCACAATTCCTGACATTTAATCCTAGTAAAAATTCCCTGTCTTAGTTCAGTTAGGATCACCACTTTATTATAAGAATGTGAAATGCCAGAATAATAGTAGAGAGACTGATTTATTTCAGCTTTTATTTCTTTCATCACATTCCCAGGGGGTCAGAAGTTTACACATACACATACACATTTCACTTTTCACACCAAAGTACGTTCATCTCTACGAGACAGAACGCGTCTCCTTCCTGAGCGGTATGGTGGCTGCGTGGTCCCATGGTGTTTATACTTGCATACTATTGTTTGTACAGATGAACGTGGTACCTTCAGGCGTTTGGAAATTGATCCCATGGATGAACCAGACTTGTGGAGGTCTACAGTTTTTATTTCTTAAGTCTTGGCTGATTTCTTTTGATTTTCCCATGATGTCAAGCAAAGAGGCACTGAGTTTGAAGGTAGGCCTTGAAATACATCCACAGTTACACCTCCAATTGACTCAAATTATGTCAATTAGCCTATCAGAAGCTTCTAAACCCATGACATCATGTTCTGGAATTTTCCAAGCTGTTTAAAGGCACAGTCAACTTAGTGTATGTAAACTTCTGACCCACTGGAATTGTGTTACAGTGAATTATAAGTGAAATAATCTGTCTGTAAACAAATGTTGGAAATATTACTTGTGTCATGCACAAAGTAGATGTCCTAACCGACTTGCCAAAACTATAGTTTGTTAACAAGAAATTGGTGGAGTGGTTGAAAAACGAGCTTTAATGACTCCAACCTAAATGTTTGTAAACTTCCGACTTCAACTGTATATACTAGGCGGTGTCAGAGGAAGGCTCAAAAAATTGTCCGACTCTGGTCACCCATGTCGTAGACTGTTTTGTCTGCTACCACATGGCAAGTGGTACTTTACCGCTACCTACTTGTACAACTTACCTCAACTATCCTGTACCCCCACACATTGACTCGGTACCGGTACCCCCTGTCTATAGCCTCATTGTTATTTTATTGTGTTACTTTTTTTAAAATATTTTTTTTAATTTAGTTTATTTTGTAAATATTTTCTTAACTCTATTTTCTTAAAACTGCATTGTTGGTTAAGGGCTTGTAAGTAAGCATTTCACCTGTTGTATTCGGTGCATGTGACAGAGAAAATTTGATTTGAATAATATGCTGTTTTTTGTTGGCTTTGTAATTGTGAGGTAAATTGAACTAGCTAGTAGCTACCTATTTAGTTATAACTATGTAGCTGCTACTTTAAAAAAAAAGTAAAATGTTAATTTTTAATAATTTTTAATAATTCACTGTAAAGTCTACACCTGTTGTATTTGGCGCATGTGACAAATATAATCTGATTTGATTTGACTCCAAGAGGAAACAGGTGTGGATGATGAAGGGTGTATGACAGGAGGAGAGGGGTAACAGTTCACAGCTGTCTATCTAACCTGCAGGTGGATAACCATCTCACCGACTCCATCATCGCTCCCTTATAGGGTAAGGGTGAAGAGCTGTTTCCAGGGGTAGTTCTAGAACTGTCTGTCTGAGTTAAGGGTGAAGAGCTGTTTCCAGGGGTAGTTCTAGAACTGTCTGTCTGTCTGAGTTAAGGGTGAAGAGCTGTCTCCAGGGGTCGTTCTAGAACTGTCTGTCTGTCTGAGTTAAGGGTGAAGAGCTGTCTCCAGGGGTAGTTCTAGAACTGTCTGTCTGTCTGAGTTAAGGGTGAAGAGCTGTTTCCAGGGGTAGTTCTAGAACTGTCTGTCTGAGTTAAGGGTGAAGAGCTGTCTCCAGGGGTCGTTCTAGAACTGTCTGTCTGTCTGAGTTAAGGGTGAAGAGCTGTCTCCAGGGGTAGTTCTAGAACTGTCTGTCTGAGTTAAGGGTGAGGAGCTGTCTCCAGGGGTAGTTCTAGAACTGTCTGTCTGTCTGTCTGTCTGTCTGTCTGTCTGAGTTAAGGGTGAAGAGCTGTCTCCAGGGGTCGTTCTCCAGCTGTCTGTCTCTCTCTGGCTAAGTTAAGAGTGAAGAGCTACCCTCTCTGGCTGAGTTAACCCCTAAGGTCGATGTCCGTGCCCCTGCGGAAATCTAATTAGCAAAAAAAAAACAACTCCCATCAAAATCTGTCAGTTTAAACAAGAGACCTTTTTTTTAAATTTTTTTGCATTGGATGCGTCTCAATCCACCACATCCACCGATGTCGCACTTCCTCGTCTGCGGTGAAAGGTGACAGAGCTAGAGAGCTGTGTTTTTTGCAGACCATGAGACATCCTGAAAATCGTTCTTCTCACAAAGTTGTCTGAACGGTTTGTCCAGACGATTATGACCCCTCTATGGAAAGATGAGACTAACACAATGGTGTTCTGCGTTTCGCTCAACAACCCCCCCCCCCCCCCCCCCCCCCCCCCCACAAGCATCCTGGGACTCATCTGAAGTCGATCTTCCAACTTCTGTCTACAGCGGCCGAACTGTTTGAGCTAAAAAACAAATATGACAGTAGTATGTTTTGCTCCAGGACTCCCACAGGATTCACCAGACTGGTCTGAAGGTATCCCAGTACCTGTTGAAAAAGTTAATGGAAATATATATGAAGGCTGTTTAATGCCAAAAAAAGATGTGGTTAAATACATAAAAAAATGTAAAAATGTTTGCTGATCTGTCAGATATAGGACAGACACTTCAGAACAAATTCCCTTTAATATTATTTTGGGACTATCTGATGTTCTATGTAGTGAATCTGTTATTCAATGTGTTTCTATGGGCTAATAGCAGTAATCTGTTATTCAATGTGTTTCTATGGGCTAATAGCAGTAATCTGTTATTCAATGTGTTTCTATGGGCTAATAGCAGTAATCTGTTATTCAATGTGTTTCTATGGGCTAATAGCAGTAATCTGTTATTCAATGTGTTTCTATGGGCTAATAGCAGTAATCTGTTATTCAATGTGTTTCTATGGGCTAATAGCAGTAATCTGTTATTCAATGTGTTTCTATGGGCTAATAGCAGTAATCTGTTATTCAATGTGTTTCTATGGGCTAATAGCAGTAATCTGTTATTCAATGTGTTTCTATGGGCTAATAGCAGTAATCTGTTATTCAATGTGTTTCTATGGGCTAATAGCAGTAATCTGTTATTCAATGTGTTTCTATGGGCTAATAGCAGTAATCTGTTATTCAATGTGTTTCAATGGGCTAATAGCAGTAAGGACTATCTATTGTTCCATGTAGTGAATCTGTTATTCAATGTGTCTGACTTCTCCCTCTCCACCCCCTCCCTTTGTCTTCCCTCCACCCCCCCCCCCCCCCCCCCCCCATCTCTCCTCCCCCAGGTTATTAATAGCCGTAATTAATAGTTGATAACAGATTCATTCATCAGCACTAATAACAGGGGAGTCTTTTAAAACATCTCTCAATCGTCTTCAGATGGCTCAGGACTGAGATTAGATCAGCAGACAGGTCAGGTTGATCATATCTTCATGTGAACAGCCTTCAGGTCCTACAGGGGAGAGGCCATTCACCCTTCAGGTCCTACAGGGGAGAGGCCATTCAGCCTTCAGGTCCTACAGGAGGAGAGGCCATTCAGCCTTCAGGTCCTACAGGGGGAGAGGCCATTCAGCCTTCAGGTCCTACAGGGGGAGAGGCCATTCAGCCTTCAGGTCCTACAGGAGGAGAGGCCATTCAGCCTTCAGGTCCTACAGGAGGAGAGGCCATTCAGCCTTCAGGTCCTACAGGGGGAGAGGCCATTCAGCCTTCAGGTCCTACAGGGGAGAGGCCATTTAGCCTTCAGGTCCTACAGGAGGAGAGGCCATTCAGCCTTCAGGTCCTACAGGAGGAGAGGCCATTCAGCCTTCAGGTCCTACAGGAGGAGAGGCCATTCAGCCTTCAGGTCCTACAGGGGGAGAGGCCATTCAGCCTTCAGGTCCTACAGGAGGAGAGGCCATTCAGCCTTCAGGTCCTACAGGAGGAGAGGCCATTCAGCCTTCAGGTCCTACAGGAGGAGAGGCCATTCAGCCTTCAGGTCCTACAGGAGGAGAGGCCATTCAGCCTTCAGGTCCTACAGGAGGAGAGGCCTTTCAGCCTTCAGGTCCTACAGGGGGAGAGGCCATTCAGCCTTCAGGTCCTACAGGAGGAGAGGCCATTCAGCCTTCAGGTCCTACAGGAGGAGAGGCCATTCATTTATAGCCTCGAAAACCTAAATACTCTCCTGTATCCTCACCTGTCTACTCTCATGTTTCTCCTGTCTCTCCTGTCTACTTTTATCAGGAATCAAGGTAAGACCCAAGTGCAGACTGTGTGAAGTAACAATGTTTATTGTAACCACAGGGGCAGGCAAACGACAGGTCAAGGCAGGCAGGGGTCGATAATCCAGAGCAGAGGCCAAGGTACAGGACGGCAGGCAGGCTCAGAGACAGGCAGTGGTCAGGCGGGCGGGTACAGGGTCAGGGACAGGCAAAGGTCAAAAATCAGGAGGATGAGAAAAGGAGAGGCTGGGAAAAGACAGGACAAATGCTGGTAAGCTTGACAAACAAGACGAACTGGCACAGACAGACAGAGAACACAGGTATAAATACCCGGGGGATAAGTGGGGAAGATGGGCGACACCTGGAGGGGGTGGAGACAAGCACAAGGACAGATGAATCATGGCATGACAACTCTCCTGTCTTTTCAGCAGGAGACGCTGGTCTCAATTCAATCAAACCCACATTGCAGTATTTTCACAGTAGCTCTTTTTCCAGTGGTCAAAGTAACTCATAGACTGGTCTTGGTTACTGTATAAAAACCTACAACTACTACCAGGGTGACCCCCCCTCGCAGGTATGTTTTCACTTTTCAGAATTGCAAGTGTGTGGGCACAGGATGAATACTGTAAATACACTGCGTAAACATTAGTATGGAGGGTTAGAATGAATCGGAAATTACCTTTAATTCATATCGCAGAATATTTAACGCTTGTTTAGCAGATGTTATTGCGGGTGTAGCGAAATGCTTGTGTTTCTAGTTCCAACAGTGCAGTAATATCTAACAAGTAATATCTAACAAATACCCAATACACACAAATAAAGTAAAGGAATGGAATTAAGAATATATAATATATGGATGAGCAAAGTCAGAACAGCAAAGACTAAGATACAGTAGAATAGAATAATGGCCAGTGATTTCAAGTCTATGTATATAGGCAGCAGCCCATAATGTGCTAGTGATGGCTATTTATAACAGTGTGAGATAGAAGCTGTTTTTCAGTCTCTCGGTCCCAGCTTTGATGCACCTGTACTGACCTCGCCTTCTGGATGATAGCGGGGTGAACAGGCAGTGGCTCAGGTGGTTGTTGTTCTTGATGATCTTTTTGGCCTTCCTGTGACATCGGGTGGTGTACGTGTTCTGGAGGGCAGGTAGTTTGGTACCGTTGATGCGTTGGGCAGATCGCACCACCCTCTGGAGAGCCCTGCAGTTGCGGGCGGTGCAGTTGCCGTACCAGGCGGTGATAGAGTCCGACAGGATGCTCTCGATTGTGCATCTGTAAAAGTGTGTGAGGGTTTTAGGTGCCAAGCCAGGTTTCTTCAGCGTCCTCAGGCTTTCCACCTTCTCCACTGCGGTCCCGTCGATGTGGATAGGGGGGTGCTCCCTTTGCTGTTTCCTGAAGTCCACGATCATCTCCTTTGTTTTGTTGACGTTGACTGGGAGGTTATTTTCCTGGCACCACACTCCCAGAGCCCTCACCTCCTCCCTGTAGGCTGTCTCGTCATTGTTGGTAATCAAGTCTACTTCTGTTGTGTTGTCTGCAAACTTGATGATTGAGTTGGAGGCGTGCTTGGCCACGCAGTCATATGTGAACAGGGAGTACAGGAGGGGGCTGAGCATGCACCCTTGTGGGGCCCCAGTGTTGAGGATCAGCGAAGTGGAGGTGTTGTTTCCTACCTTCACCACCTGGTGGCGGCCCGTCAGGAAGTCCAGGACTCTGTTGCACAGGGCAGGGTTCAGACCCAGGGCCTCGAGCTTAATGACGAGATTGGAGGGTACTGAAATGTAAGAAGAACAATCTATGACTTTTCTCCATCAGAGAGAGAGAGCCTGGTTCCTGGATTCAGGTGTTACCTGTGTGACAGGGAGAGAGGTAATTCAGCTGAACTCTACCTCCTGCTCTAGCCTCCAGCTACCTGTCTTCTGACTCCCGTCTCCTGTCTCCTGTCTCCTGTCTCCTGTCTGTCTTCTGCCAAAAAATGGCGCATTCCAGAACCATGCCCTGTGGTTGAAGTACTTCCACTGAACCCACACAAGCATGCGCCCGCACACACGCACACGCACACGCAAACTCATGCACGCACGCAGGAACCCTTTCATTGTCAATAACGGCATGGCAAGAGATATGTGGCACAAGAAAGTATAAAACCACAAGGTGAAGTGCCAGATGTTGTCTTCAGGCGACAACTTCTTTCACTAAGCTGTTCTCCTGTTCTGTTGGCAGGCATCAGCTTGGCGGCATTTCAAATAGAACTCATTTACTACCAGTAATATTAACAGTATCAGAACAGGGTCAATACATACAGAGCACTTCTGTAAGCCAATGTTCTGATGACCTTCAGTTTACCTGTAATTTACCTGAGTTCTGCCTTTGATGGGGACTTATGATGGAATCTCCCAAATCAACACACACACACACAAGCATGGCAGCACACACGCACACGCGCACACACACACACACACACACACACACACACGCACACGCGCGCACACACACACACACACACACACACACACACACACTCATGGCAGCACACACGCACAAGGACACACGCACAAGGACACACGCACAAGGACACACGCACAAGGACACACGCACAAGGACACACGCACAAGGACACACGCACAAGGACACACGCACAAGGACACACGCACAAGGACACACGCACAAGGACACACGCACAAGGACACACGCACAAGGACACACGCACAAGGACACACGCACAAGGACACACGATCACTGCCAGGACAACACCTACCGAACCAGATCTTGAGCACTAGTTTGTGAATACAGAGAGTATCTAAACGGACTGTGTCCCGAATGCCACTCTATTCCCTATGGGCCTTGGTCAAAATAAGTGCACTACAGTACCTAGGAATACAGTGCTATTTGGGACACAGCCTCTGTAACTATCAGTGAGGTAGCATGAGTGACATGAAGTGAATCATGGGTAATGGGATAATAGGGACGCAGCCTCTGTAACTATCAGTGAGGTAGACTGAATGACTGAGTGACATGTAGTGAATCATTGGAGAATAGTGTTTCATTCCTGTTACCCGTCAGGTTCTTTATCCCAGATGAAACACCACATGAAATAATCCACCAATGTTAAAGCCGGTTAGACATTGGATAAACCATACAGAGCCATGAAAGCACAATAATATGTAAGATGTCAATGTAAATACGAATTTATGTCATGAAATGTTGTGTACTTACCTTTAAGATTTATACTTATCTGATTTCATATATTCTATTGTTATTAGTGTACCTTAGTTCATGGATCTCTCTCTTGCACATTCATTGTACTGTGACGTATGTTAGTGTTAGGATTAAGGCAGGATTAAGGCAGGAAGTTGGGTCTTTGGTGGGAGGAGTCCTAGCTAGACACGGTATAGTCTTTTGCATACACACAGACCATGTGTCCCAAGTGCAGACGGTGTGAAGTAACAATGTTTATTGTAACCACAGGGGCAGGCAAACGACAGGTCAAGGCAGGCAGGGGTCGATAATCCAGAGCAGAGGCCAAGGTACAGGACGGCAGGCAGGCTCAGAGACAGGCAGTGGTCAGGAGGGCGGGTACAGGGTCAGGGACAGGCAAAGGTCAAAAACCAGGAGGATGAGAAAAGAGAGACTAGGGAAAAACAGGATCTGAAACACAAAACGCTGGTTGACTTGAACTGGCAACAGACAAACAGAGAACACAGGTATAAATACACAGGGGATATTGGGGAAGATGGTTAACACCTGGAGGGGGATGAAGGCAATCACAAAGACAGGTGAAAAAGATCAGGGTGTGACAAGGAGAGCCAAAATTAGCTAGATATAGAATATTGTGTTGCAAGACAGCTGAGCTGACTGAAGACTGCATCCAACTCACAATATAGATTATTGTGTTGCAAGACAACTGAGCTGACCGAAGACCGCATTCAACTCGCAATACAGTTTTCACGGTAACATGACATGATGAAACTTTGAAACTAAATTGCAAGCTACTTTTGTATCGAAGTGTTGTAGAACGAGTGTTTTTATGAAGCACATTCCAGACACTGGTTCTTGCTGGCTCTTGCCATAACTGATTTGACAGAGAAATATCAGCTAGATAGGACAGCCAGCTGCACCTATTACCAAGCTATGCTACACTATATATACAAACGTTTGACTTTGTAGAATTATACAAAACATATCCTTGACTCTGTCTAAACAGAGTTACTGTTATTTTTTTTATTTATATATTTCCACAAATATTTATTAATGCAATTACTCCTTTACAATAGTTTATGCTCTATTTATCAAGTGTTGGTGCACCTTGCGGGTTGATATCCATCTGATGCATATGCTAAAGAGGATGCCTGGCAACGTTCTCTGCTGATAGACTGAAAGGTGGTTCGAGTCAGTGTGGAAGAAAAGAGTCCGACCAATAAAATGATTGACTCGACATGGAGAGCTTGAAGATTGTTGACTGGATGATACAATACACTACGTTGGGGGCTCCCGAGTGGCGCAGCGGTCTAAGGCATTGCATCTCTGTGCTTGAGGCGTCACTACAGACACCCCGGATCGATTCCAGGCTGTATCACAACCGGCCCTGATTGGGAGTCCCATACGGCGCAGGGTCGTCTGGGTTTGGCCGGTGTAGGCCGTCATTGTAAATAAGAATTTGTTCTTAACTGACTTGCCTAGTTAAATAAAGGTTACATTTTATATTTTTTATTAACAAAAATAAATTTGAAAAGAAGTCTGAAATTGTATTATACAGTTGAAGTCGGAAGTTTACATCCACTTAGGTTGGATTCATTAAAACTCGTTTTTCAACCAATCCACCAAATTATTGTTAACAAACTATAGTTTTGGCAAGTCAGTTAGGACATCAACTTTGTGCATGACATAAGTCATTTTTCCAACATTTGTTTACAGACAGATTATTTCACTTATAATTCACTGTATCACAAGTCCAGTGGGTCAGAAGTTTACATACACTAAGTTGATTGTGCCTTTAAACAGCTTGGAAAATTCCAGAAAATGATGTCATGGCTTTAGAAGCTTCTGATAGGCTAATTGACATAATTTGAGTCAATTGGAGGTGTACCTGTGGATGTATTTCAAGGCCTACCTTCAAACTCAGTGCCTCTTTGCTTGACATCATGGGAAAATCAAAGAAATCAGCCAAGACCTCAGAAAAGAACTGTAGACCTCCACAAGTCTGGTTCATCCTTGGGAGCAATTTCCAAACGTCTGAAGGTACCACGTTCATCTGTACAAGTAATAGTACGCAAGTATAAACACCATGGGACCACGCAGCCATCATACCGCTCAGGAAGGAGACGCATTCTGTCTCCTAGAGATGAACGTACTTTGGTGCAAAAAGTGAAAATCAATCCCAGAACAACAGCAAAGGACCTTTTGAAGATGCTGGAGGAAACAGGTACAAAAGTATCTATAGCCACAGTAAAACGAGTCCTATATCGACATAGCCTGAAAGGCCACTCAGCAAGGAAGAAGCCACTGCTCCAAAACCGTCATAAAAAAGCCAGACTACGGTTTGCAACTGGACATGGGGACAAAGATCGTACTTTTTGGAGAAATGTCCTCTGGTCTGATGAAACAAAAATAGAACTGTTTGGCCATAATGACCATTGTTATGTTTGGAGGAAAAAGGGGGAGGCTTGCAAGCCGAAGAACACCATCCCAACCGTGAAGCACGGGGGTAGAGCATCATGTTGTGGGGGTGCTTTGCTGCAGGAGGGACTGAAGTTAAAACTTGGTCGCAAATGGGTCTTCCAAATGGACAATGACCCCAAGCATACTTCCAAAGTTGTGGCAAAATGGCTTAAGGACAACAAAGTCAAGGTGTTGGAGTGGCCATCACAAATCCCTGACCTCAATCCAATAGAACATTTGTGGGCAGAACTGAAGAATCGTGTGCGAGCAAAGAGGCCTACAAACCTGACTCAGTTACACCAGCTCTGTCAGGAGGAATGGGCCAAAATTCACCCAACTTATTGTGGGAAGCTTGGGGAAGCCTACCCAAAACATTGACCCAAGTTAAACAATTTAAAGGCAATGCTACCAAATACTAATTGAGTGTATGCAGACTTCTGACCCACAAAGAATGTGATGAAAGAAATAAAAGTTGAAATAAATCATTCTCTCTACTATTATTCTGACATTTCACTATCTTAAAATAAAGTTGTGATCCTAACTGACCTATGACAGGGAATTTTTACTAGGATTAAATATCAGGAATTGTGAAAAACTGAGTTAAAATGTATTTGGCTAAGGTGATTGTAAACTTCCGACTTCAAATGTATATGTTGGCCTGGGATAAAACCTGTCTGGTCAGGATGTCAGAAATATATTGTTTAAATCGGTTTGCAAAAATCTTTGTCAACACCTTCTTTTCTATGGTGAGCAACGACACGGGGCGATAAGACGACATCTCCATGGAATCTCTATCTTTTTTTGACAGCAGTGCTATTGGTAGCCTCATACGGTGTTTTCGGGAGTTTGGCATTTTCTTTGGCCTGTTTAAACATTCGCAACAGAAGTGGAGCTAGACAGTACTTCTTATAGAATTCTATGACATATCCATCGGGCTCAGGGGCCTTGCTGTTTGGAAATTGTAACTATCGCTGCGTTAATCTCCTCTAAAGTCATCCCGGTATCGAGTGCAGCCTGGGATTTATTTCCATTGTTAAATCATGTAGGATAACACACAATAAAGTGAATAAAGTTCATCTTTTCACAAATATTTCATATTTAAACATTTAAATTGCACAACAATTCCATGTGAATCTGATAACTAGAATGTGTAGACTTTCCAAGATACAATTTATGTTGTCCTGTCATCAGATATTATGTCCCAGAGACCAACAGATCTGACATCATATTCTTTAAGTACCAACGGACATTTTCAACTGGTTGAGAAAGGGAAATATTATTCCATTCACCAACTTTTTGATGTTACCATACTCTCTCTCTATGTTAACAATTCTGTAGAGTGGAGAGAAAATGTATTTATGGGGGGGTCATAAACCTCACCCAACAGGGCAACGTCATGACAAGAGGGTAGTGCGTACGGCCCAGTACATCACCGGGGCCAAGCTTCCTGCCATCCAGGACCTCTATACAAGGCGGTGTCAGAGAAAGGCCCTAAAAATTGTCAAAGACTCCAGCCACCCTAGTCAGACTGTTTTCTCTGCTACCGCACGGCAAGCGGTACCGGAGCGCCAAGTCTAGGTCCAAGAGGCTTCTAAATAGCTTCTACCCCCAAGCCATAAGACTCCTGAACAGATAATCAAATGGCTACCCAGATCTATTTTACACTGCTGCTACTATTTTTTACTTAACACTTATTTTTCTTAACTTCTTAAAGCATTGTTGGTTAAGGGCTTGTCAGTAAGCATTTCACTGTTGTATTCGACAAATAATATTTGATTTGATATTAAACTGACTAAAAGGCTGATTTTAGAGCCCTTCTTGCTTTGTCAATTGCAGTCATTGACACACAGCATAAAAAAAAAACCTCTCCTTTCTATGTACATATGGACGTAGACAATCAAAAATATCCCTGAGCCAGCTTGTACGGTCCAATCAGAAAAATCATAATGTTCTCTGCCATCCAATGATAAAATACTGCAGTACTGTATGTTCTCCGTAGGGGGCGCTTGAGAGTTCTCATACAAATAGCAGTTCAAACACACACACACACCCACAAAAATACCACCTTTTTAGGACCCTGCCAGTTTTACTTGATTTTCAAACCAGGCATATTAGCATGTTATTTCCAAGGTATTTCAGTGGTTTTCCTCACGAGGACCATGTTTTTGGACCTAACTTGTCCAAAGGTCCTAATATGGAATGTGTTTATACAAGTGTAAGTCCACACACACACACACACACACACACGCACACACGCACACACACACACACACACACACACACGCACACACACACACACACACACACACACACACACACACACACACACACACACACACACACACACACACACACACACACACACACACACACACACACGTACGTTCTATTCCTACCAGGTGGTGTAGTTTCCATGCTGTGTGCATGTGTGGACCAGCCCAGCTAGAGGGCCTGGGAATAACCGTACACATGGAAAATACCAGACCACATCTGCCCTGGGACAACCTATTGCTTCCCTAACGTTCCACAGAAAACAACTGAAAACATCTCCACTGGGACAACCTATTGCTTCCAGATTCTTTCCTAAACTTCCTGCGGAGTTTAGCTATGAGCTAAAGGACTCGGAACGGCACAGCTCTACGAGATCATAACAAGTTGTGATTTGAGGTCTTCCAATGCTTTTACAACAGCTCCATCTACAGACAAGGACATGTTACTTCGGGGTATGTCAGGACTGATGACTCAAATCAAATCAAACTTTATTAGTCACATGCGCCGAATACAACAAGTGTAGACCTTACCGTGAAATGCTTACTTACAAGCTCTTAAACACGAGTGCAGTTCAAGAAAGAGTTAAGAAAATATTTACCAAAAAAAACTAAAGTAAAAAATAATAAAAAGTAACACAATAAAATAACAATAATGAGGCTATATACAAGGGGTACCGATACCGAGTCTATGTGGGTACAGGTTATTCAAAGTAATTTGTACATGTAGGTAGGGGTGAAGTGACTATAATAAACAGCGTAGCAGCAGTGTAAAAAAAACAATTGGGGGGGGTCAATGTAATAGTGATGTACTGGGCTGTACGCAGTACCTTCTGTAGCGCCTTACGGTCAGATGCCGAGCAGTTGCCATACCAGGCGGTGACGCAACTAGTCAGGATGCTCTCGATGGTGCAGCTGTAGAACTTTTTGAGGATCTGGGGACCCATGCCAAATCTTTTCAGTCTCCCAAGGGGGAAAGGGTGCTGTTGTGCACTCTTCATGACTGTCTTGGTGTGTTTGGACCATGATAGTTTGTTGGTGATGTGGACACCAAGGAACGTGAAGCTCTCAACCTGCTCCACTGCAGCCCCGTCGATGAGAATGGGGGCGTGCTTGGTCCTCCTTTTTGTGTAGTCCACAATCATCTCCTTTGTCTTGATTATTTTGAGGAATAGATCTCTCACCGTTGCCGCTTGCTATAGACCACCCTCAGCCCCCAGCTGTGCCCTGCACACCATATGTGAACTGATTGCCCCCCATCTATCTTCAGAGCTCGTGCTGCTAGGTGACCTAAACTGGGACATGCTTAACACCCCGGCCATCCTACAATGTCAGCTTGATGCCCTCAATCTCACACAAATTATCAATGACCCTACCAGGTACAATCCCAAATCTGTAAACAAGGGCACCCTCATAGATGTCATCCTAACTAACTCGCCCTCCAAATACACCTCTGCTGTTTTCAACCAAGATCTCAGCGATCACTGCCTCATTGCCTGCATCCGTAATGGGTCTGCGGTCAAACGACCACCCCTCATCACTGTCAAACGCTCCCTAAAACACTTCAGCGAACAGGCTTTTCTAATCGACCTGGCCTGGGTATCCTGGAATGACATTGACCTCATCCCGTCAGTAGAGGATGCCTGGTTATTCTTTAAAAGTGCTTCCTCACCATCTTAAATAAGCATGCTCCATTCAAAAAATGTTGAACAAGGAACAGATATACCCCTTGGTTCACTCCAGACTTGACTGCCAGCACTACCAGCACAAAAACATCCTGTGGTGTACTGCATTAGCATCGGCTAGCCCCCGCGATATGCAACTTTTCAGGGAAGTTAGGAACCAATATACACAGGCAGTTAGGAAAGCTAAGGCTAACTTTTTCAAACAGAAATTTGCATCCTATAGTACAAACTCAAAAAAAGTTCTGGGACACTGTAAAGTCCATGGAGAATAAGAGCACCTCCTCTCAGCTGCCCACTGCACTGAGGCTAGGAAACACTGTCACTCCCGATAAATCCACAATAATTGAGAATTTCAATAAGTATTTTTCTACGGCTGGCCATGCTTTCCACCTGGCTACCCCTACCCCGGTCAACAGCCCTGCGCTCCCCACAGCAACTCGCACCAAACCTTCCCCACTTCTCCTTCAACCAAATCCAGATAGCTGATGTTCTGAAAGAGTTGCAAAATCTGGACCCCTACAAATCAGCAGGGCTAGACAATCTGGACCCTCTCTTTCTAAAATTATCAGCCGAAATTGTTGCAACCCCTATTACTAGCCTGTTCAACCTCTCTTTCGTATCGTCTGAGATTCCCATAGATTGGAAAGCTGCCGCGGTCATCCCCCTCTTCAAAGGGGGAGACACTTTAGACCCAAACTGCTACAGACCAATATCTATGCTACCCTGTCTTTCTAAGGTCTTCGAAAGCCAAGTTAACAAACAGATTACCGACCATTTCGAATCTCACCGTACCTTTTCCGCCATGCAATCTGGTTTCAGAGCTGGTCATGGGTGCACCTCAGCCACGCTCAAGGTCTTAAACGATATCATAACCGCCATCAATAAGAGACATTACTGTGCAGCTGTATTCATTGACCTGGCCAAGGCTTTCGACTCTGTCAATCACAACATTCTTATTGGCAGACTCAACAGCCTTGGTTTCTCAAATGATTGCCTCGCTTGGTTCACCAAGCGACTGGCCGGTGTTGCCTGGAGTTCATTCGCCAGGGGAGCCATCTCCTCCCTCTTCTCCCACATCTGATAGCGGAGTTGAAGGAGCACAGCAAGAGGCAATAAACGAAGTTTGCATGTCACGAGCCATGGAAGCCAAAGACAGCGGCCTCCCGCAAAGCAGTCTACACTCCCATCAAGAGGCCCGGAGCGGATAATAACAACGAATAGTTTCGCCGTACTGGAGCCTGATCTTCCTGCACCTTCGTCGCTTGGGGTGCTTGCGGCTGCAGTGCCTACTAATACGATTTCGAAGTCGATGCCGGCAACCTTCCGTCCCTGCTCTGGATCGAGCGGGGCTTCTCCATCTGTCGGAGGCCTGCAACAGGCTCAAGATATCCTGCCTTTCGCCTGTCTATAAAGGGTTCTCCGAATCCAGTCAAGCATGGAAGTGGGTGGATTTCCTCGTCATTCTCTCCAGCCTGGTGCAAAAATCAATGTCCTATCCTGTAACTCGATTAAATTACATTACTATTACAATTACATTACTAACCCGGTCCCGAATGTTCTACGTCAGGACAAGGAAAGCGATTCTACTGTAGTCCGTTTTAATTACATTATGAAGGCCAGCTCTGAACAGTTGAAACTTGATTATAATAATAGCTGATTGATTCTCTGGTAGACACTAATAAAAGACCCATCATATCTGGCCCTGAGCCCTCTCTGAATCGCACCATTGAATGCTTTAGTAGGATTCTTTCACTTCACAACTGGTTACGTGATTATTGTAGCTCAATGGGTGTAACTTTTGACAATTTCGATACCTTTTGGAAACAAAACAGGTTTTATAAGGAGGATGGGATCCACCCAAATCATGCAGGATCCTGGATCCTTTCACAGCATTACACGGGGCAGCAGCATAGCCTAGTGGTTAGAGTAGAGGGGCGGCAGCGTAGCCTAGTGGTTAGAGTGTAGAGGCGGCAGCGTAGCCTAGTGGTTAGAGTGTAGAGGCAGCAGTGTAACCTAGTGGTTAGAGTGGTGGGGCGGCAGCGTAGCCTAGTGGTTAGAGCATTGGACTAGTAACCGAAAGGTTGCAAGATCAAATCCCCGAGCTGACAAGGTACAAATCTGTTGTTCTGCCCCTGACCAAGGCAGTTAACCCACTGTTCCTAGGCTGTCATTGAAAATTAGAATTTGTTCTTAACTGACTTGCCTAGTAAAATAATAATTAAATTACATTAAAAGGCTGAGTTGAGACAATGACCCAAACTCACTTAATCCCTACTATTGTGTTGCTGGGTTGTCATAATGCTTCAGCTAGTAGTACATTATCCCAGAGGCATTGGTGGATGCAAGTAACCTAATTGATGTCCCTCTAACAGCCCTGAATGACTCTGCTGATCCTACAACTTTTGTATGCAGTAAATCATGAGCCAATGAACCAGAGTTACACTGTCAGCACTGAGGCGGAAGTAGGAAGTCCACTGTGTGAAGAGCACCAACAAAAATAACATGAGCATGTCTACTTCTGCTAAGCTTCCCAGTAAAACAATGAAAACAATCAAGAATCACAGAAAAGTTCTACAAACAGCCCACGTATGTAGCTTAATAAACAAGGTTCATGAAATATTTTGGGGAAAAAAGCCAACTCAGCTCCATCATTCATTGAATCAGATGGCTCATTCATCACAAAACCCACTGATATTGGGTAAGGGGAAAGGGCGGGGATACCTAGTCAGTCTTCCATAAAGCATAAACCATAACAGTATGATGAACAGCATCGTACCATGCATAACATCCCCCCCTTTTTACAAAACCAGGGACTGGTACCATATATAAAAATGAAATGTTCATAGGGCAAGAACCTAGAGTGACACCTGTAATAAAGAAACATTAACCCTTAAACGGAAGAGGTAAATAACGACTCTCCGAACTAGCCAGTTCAGTCCATTAACCTGAAGGTTGACTAAGACACCTAACGGAGCCTAAGAATGAAAGGAATTTAACCTCTCTTGGGTATGTGGGACGTGACCACCTGCAGGACACACTATTAAACAGCCAGTGAAATAGCAGGGCGGCAAATTCAAAACAACCAAAATCTCATAATTCAAATTTCTCACACAGACAAGTATTATACACCATTTTATAGAATAGACTCTCATTAATCCAACCACATTGTCTGATTTCAAAAAGGCTTTACGGCGAAAGCAAAACATTAGATTATGTTAGGACACCACCTAAACAAGAAAAGCCACACAGCCATTTTCCAAGCAAGAAGAGGCGTCACAAAAACCAGAAATACAGCTAAAATTAAGCACTAACCTTTGACGATCTTCATCAGATGGCACTCATAGGACTTCATGTTACACAATACATGTATGTTTTGCTCGTTAAAGTTCATATTTATATCCAAAAACCCCATTTTACATTGGCCCGTAATGTTCAGAAATGTTTTTCCTTCAAAAACCTCCGGTGAATGAGCACATCAATTTATAGAAATACTCATGATAAACGTTGATAAAATATTAAACTGTTATTCAAAGAATTATAGATGAACATCTCCTTAATGCAACCGCTGTGACAGATTTCAAAAAAGCTTCACGGGGAAAGCACACTTTGCAATAATCTGAGTACGGCGCTCGGAAAACAACAGCAGGCAATACAGATACCCGCCATTTTGGAGTCATCTACAATCATAAATAGCATTATAAATATTCACTTACCTTTGATGATCTTCATCTGAATGCACTCCCAGGAATCATAGGTCCACAATAAATGTTGTTTTGATCGATAAAGTCCATAATTTATTTCCAAATACCTCCTTGTTGTTTGCGCGTTCAGTAAGCTACTCCAAATGTAGGAATCTCGCCGAAAATTTCACGACGAAAGTCCAAAAAAGTTATATTTACGTTCGTAGAAACATGTCAAACGACGTATAGCATCAATCTTTTGAGCCTTTTTAACCTCTCTGGGGTAGGGGGCAGTATTTGCACGGCCGGATAAAAAACATACCCGATTTAATCTGGTTATTACTACTGCCCAGAAACTAGAATATGCATATAATTATTGGCTTGGGATAGAAAATACCCTAAAGTTTCTAAAACTGTTTGAATGGTGTCTGTGAGTATAACAGAACTCATATGGCAGGCAAAAACCTGAGAAGATTCCTTACAGGAAGTGGCCTGTCTGACCATTTCTTGGGCTTCTACACTCTCTTTATTGAAAACTGAGGATCTCTGCTGTAAAGTGACACTTCCTACGGCTCCCATAGGCTCTCAGAAGGTGGCAAACCGGTGAATGATGTCTTTGCAGACCCTGGCTGAAAAACACTAGCGCATTTGGATAATGGTCGATCAGGGAACAATGAGACTGAGGTGCGTGCACGAGGCGACACCATGTTTTTATTTTTTCGTCTTTGAACTAAAACAGGGTTTCCCGGTCGGAATATTATCGCTTTTTTACGAGAAAAATCGCATAAAAATTGATTTTAAAATAGCGGTTGACATGCTTCGAAGTACG
Organism: Salmo salar; assembly: GCF_965601325.2. NCBI lineage: Eukaryota > Metazoa > Chordata > Actinopteri > Salmoniformes > Salmonidae > Salmo > Salmo salar. The sequence goes on along the minus strand of NC_138312.1, from coordinate 64,245,730 downwards.
GTAATGGAATATTTAGACATTTTTTGTCACGAAACGCGTCGGGCGCGTCACCCTTCGGATAGTGTCTTGAACGCACGAACAAAACAGAGGATATTTGAACATAACTATGGATTATTTTGAACCAAACCAACATTTGTTATTGAAGTAGAAGTCCTGGGAGTGCATTCTGACGAAGAACAGCAAAGGTAATCCAATTTTTCTAAAAGTAAATCGGAGTTTGGTGAGGGCCAAACTTGGTGGTTGTCTAAATAGCTAGCCCGTGATGGCTGGGCTATCTACTCAGAATATTGCAAAATGTGCTTTTGCCGAAAAGCTATTTTAAAATCGGACATAGCGATTGCATAAAGGAGTTCTGTATCTATAATTCTTAAAATAATTGTTATGTTTTTTGTGAACGTTTATCGTGAGTAATTTAGTAAATTCACCGGAAGTTTGCGGTGGGTATGCTAGTTCTGAACGTCACATGCTAATGTAAAGAGCTGGTTTTTGATATAAATATGAACTTCATTGAACAAAACATGCATGTATTGTATAACATAATGTCCTAGGATTGTCATCTGATGAAGATCATCAAAGGTTAGTGCTGCATTTAGCTGTGGTTTGGGTTTATGTGACATTATATGCTAGCTTGAAAAATGGGTGTCTGATTATTTCTGGCTTGGTACCCTGCTGACATAATCTAATGTTTTGCTTTCGTTGTAAAGCCTTTTTGAAATCGGACAGTGTGGTTAGATTAACGAGAGTCTTGTCTTTAAAATGGTGTAAAATAGTCATATGTTTGAGAAATTGAAGTAATAGCATTTCTAAGGTATTTGAATAACGCGCCACGGGATTACACTGGCTGTTGAGTAGGTGGGACCCTAGAGAGGTTAACATAAAACTTCAATAATATTCCAACCGGATGATTCCAATGTCTTGAAAAATGTAATGGAATACAGCTACCTCTCACGTGAATCCGCGCCAATGAACTCATGTCCTTTCCTGAGTCAACAACTTCCAACTTCCTTTGTTCGCTCTCTGTTCACCATAGAAGCCTCAAACAACTTTCTAAAGACTGTTGACATCTAGTGGAAGCGTTAGAAAGTGCAAAATGAACCCTAAGTCACTGTGTGTTAGATAGGCAATCACTTGAAAAAACTACAGCCTCAGATTTCCCACTTCCTGGTTGGATTTTTTTCTCAGGTTTTTGCCTGCCATATGAGTTATGTTATACTCACAGACATCATTCAAACAGTTTTAGAAACGTCAGAGTGTTTTCTATCCAAATCTACTAATAATATGCATATCCTACCTTCTGAGTCTGAGTAGCAGGCAGTTTAATTTGGGCACGCCTTTCATCCGGACGTCAAAATACTGCCCCCTACCCTAGAGAACTTAAGCAGTCCCCCCAGATGAGCAGGGCGAGTTCGTGCTCTCACAGACCGTTCTTCAGCCACCCCCGCTTGTGGTTCTGGCCCTTGGGCAGCCCACAGAGGCGGGGGGCTCGGGTGGTGTCTCTAGCCTGTATGTCAGTTTTGTGGGCATTTGTATTCCTTGAGGGGCAGGGACTTTTCTGAGGCGGCTGGCGTGCCAGCGTGATCCATTGCTCAACATGAAGGTTGCGGGCCCCAGTTGTCGACGGACCTGCAAGGGGTCCGACCAGAATGATGCCATTTTGTGCAACCGCTGAGGCCTCAACCCAGTCTGACACTTGGATGATCGGCTTCTTCACCCTGTGTGCCTTGTCGGACTTTCCTTTTTTCCCCACTGAGGAGACATGCAGCACAATCCCCGACCAGGGCTTCAATATCGTGGTCGATGCCTGGCCACCACACAAGGTCTGGACGTCGCTGCTTGACCGTCACTATAACCCAAGTGACCCTTGTGCGCCATTGATAGAACACGCGCACACAGGCCACTCTGGACCTGCAGTGCAAAACCCTCTCCCAGCAAGAAAGTGTGGGATCCTGTTCCGATGCTTGCTTCAGCTCCTCCAGTGAGACGGCTGACTGAAGAGGAGCGTAGAGCATTTGTACGAGCTCTGTATTGTTCTCGTTTGGTAAGATAGTCAGAGTAGGAGCGTCAAAGGAACGTGAGAGGAGGTCTGCCACCACGTTATCCCTCCCCTGGAGTGAACTTCAGCTGATAGTCGTACTGTCTGAGGCGGTCGGACCATCTGTGCTGCTGAAGTGGCTTGTGGCCAGTTCCTGATGCCGACAGTAGCGTTGTGAGGGACTGGTGGTCGGTTAGGAGCGTGAACAGCCGGTCGTATAAGGTGGTGCCACCTTTCGCACGCCCAGACACAGGCCAGTGCTTTTCATTCTCCCACAGTGTACCGTTGTTCAGTGGAGCTCAGGACCCTTGAGGCAAAGGCGACGGGCCTCTCACTGCTATTTTGCAGCTGTGAGAGGACAGCTCCTAGTGCTTCAGCTGAGGTGTCACGGATGACAATGGTGGGGCAGATGGGGTAAAAGTGAGCCAAGACTGGGGCTGTGGTAAGCTGGCTCTTCAATGAGTGGACTGCGTCAGAGCAGGCTGCCGTCCAAGTCCATGGCTCGTCCTTCTTGAGGAGCTGGCGAAAGGGCGCTGTGGTCTGAGAGTAGAGGGGCAGAAACCGGAGGTAGTAGGCTGTCATGCCCAAGAATGAGGCCACCTGATAGGCTGAGGTCGGTGCCGGGATGCGGAGGACGGCTTCAATGTTCGACATGAGTCAATGCCTTCGGCCGACAGGCGGAACCCCACAAACTCGACAGCTGGAGCTGCAAATTTGCACTTTACACCGTTCAGGGTCAGGTTGTTCCGCAGTAGAGCAGTGAATACTCTGTGGAGTCGATGGGCATGGATGTGGAGGTCAGGGCCAATTTGTAAGTTGCTCTGGATAAGAGCGTCTGCTAAAGGACGTAAATGTAAATGTAATTAGAAATTATTTATACTTTTACGGTTGATACTTAAGTAGATTTAAAACCAAAAACTTTTAGATTTTTATTCAAGTAGTATTTTACTGGGTGACTTTCACTTGAGTCATTTTCTATTAAGGTAGCCTTACTTTTACTCAAATATGACAATTGGGTTGTTTTTCCACCACTGTGGATAGCATAATGGCGTCTGGCAAGCCGGTTGGCCTACTGCTTCTATTTTGAATAGGAAGAAATAAGCTCCAACAAAGCCCTCTTGTTGTAGTGAAGTCAAATTAAAATGTAGACAATTGTTGAAAGGAACGACTTTCGTCACCATGTGCTGTCCACCTCTGTTTGATTATGCCTCAGTCGCTCTAAAACTGATGTCTGCCCGCTTGCCTTTTCAATTGACTTTCATCACCATGTGCTGTCCACCTCTGTTTGATTATGCCTCAGTCGCTCTAAAACTGATGTCTGCCCGCTTGCCTTTTCAGTTGACTTTCTGCTGCACTCGCTCTTCTATAAGTTAAAAGTGTCTGACATTGAAATACATTTGGTCTCCAGTCTATGGACTACAGAAGAACCACAAATCAATCAATCAATCAATCAATCAATCAATCAATCAATCAATCAATCAATCAATCAACATCCCGTATTTATAAAGCCCTTCTTACATCAGCTGATGTCACAAAGTGCTGTACAGAAACCCAGCCTAAAGGCTACTTATTACTTGTTCTACCATAACACGGAACCCAAACCGGCTGCGCGTGTGCGCCATCGTGCATAAATGTATTTTGTCCCCCCACACCAAACGCGATCACGATACGCAGGTTAAAATATCAAAACAAACTCTGAACCAATTATATTAATTTGGGGACAGGTCGAAAAGCATTAAACATTTATGTCAATTTAGCTAGTTAGCTTGAACTTGCTAGCGAATTTGTCCTATTTAGCTAGCTTGCTGTTGCTAGCTAATTTGTCCTGGGATATAAATATTGAGTTGTTATTTTACCTGAAATGCACAAGGTCCTCTACTCCGCCAATTAATCCACACATAAAACAGTCAACCGAATCGTTTCTAGTCATCTCTCTTCCTTCCAGGCTTTTTCTTCTCTTGACTTTATATTGCGATTGGCAACTTTCATAAATTAGGTGCATTACCGCCACTGACCTCGTTCGTCTTTCAGTCACCCACGTGGGTATAACCAATGAGGAGATGGCACATGGGTACATGCTCCTATAAACCAATGAGGAGATGGGAGAGGCAGGACTTGCAGCGCGATCTGCGTCACAAATAGAACTGACTTCTATTTTAGCCCTTGGCAACGCAGACGCTTGTTGGGGCGCACGAGCAGTGTGGGTGCAATAATTGAATAATATAGATTTCTAAATCTATTTTGCAACACTCGCGCACGCGACACAAGCGGTATAGTCAGCCTGTTAGCCCTTGGCAACGCGCGAGCAGTGTGGGTGCAATAATTCAATAATATAGATTTCTAAATTTATTTTGCAATGCTCACGCACGCGATGTGAGCAGTGTAGTCAGCCTGTAAGACTGCATAATGTTAAATGAATTTGATGGTGCGTTTGGTGGAGTGCCTCCAGCAGCACCATGGAGAGGCGCACTGGGCATGGACAAGGTAAATATATTTGCGCCCTTGCCTTTGGCAAAGTGTGCACTGGTTATCATGGGCCGGCATCAGCGCTCACCTAAATAGCGCTCATGCCACTACTTGAGAGGAGTTATCATTGTTTTTGGACAGAATAATGTGAGGTGTTATGTTGGAGGTGCGTCTTGGTTTAGTTTAGCTCGGAAAATGCCGCCCTCGTCAAACTGCCTCTCTAGGCGGTTGCCAAGTCCTGCCTAATTCGGTAGCATCTTTGTGGGCCTAGTCATAAATATTAGTCATTCGACTTTTAAAATGTAGGACTTTTTATTGTGCCATGAACGCAACCAGTCATAATGTTTTCCTCTGATTGTCAAACAATCACTTCAAAGGACTCCTTTACTAGGCTACCCGCACACTCATACACACAGCAAAAAGTGTAATGACATTTGGCCAGAATGAATGCCTCCACTGCTGTCCACGAGCGTCTCGGTGTCTGCCACATCTCTGCCTTGGCAAAATGGCAGTGTTCTCGTGGAACCACATTGCATTTGGAGCGTATGCTATACCACCCGTTTAACTTCATTCGCAAATGTTCCTGTCATACAGTAATCAGGGCCAGTCCTGCGATTCTTCTGCGAGACCAAAAAAATGCAGCCCCAGCAAAATTAGAATAGTCCCAGTTAGCAAAATGATGTTGAAGAGGTCTAAAAGACATATTTTCTAGACGTTGAAGTTAAGTTCAATTTAGGTTCAGAATGAAAGGTGAAAATAAGTATTTTCCGTAAATTTAAAATACATATTTTCCAGGACGTTGAAAGGGCATCTTTTCCAGACTTCTGAATGAAAGTTGAAAATGTATATTTTTTCAGACAATTAAATTGTGTATTTTCTGGAAGTTGAAATCAGGTTCATTTTTTATTCTGAATAAAAGTTGTAAATATATATTTCCCAGATAATTAAATTATGTATTTTCCAGTTGTTGAAATGAGGCAAATTTTTGGTTCTGAATAAAAGTTGAAAAGTTGTTTGGGCCAAATCAAGTCTGGTCCAGACCGGACAAAATCTGAACCAAACATAGACGTCTAATGTCCGTGGATGTGGAAACTGGGACTGCACCAAAAAAAGACTTCCAAAAGGAGTCAGCCAGTGCTTACTGAGGTGTAGCCTACAGTGTTGCCTGAAATGTAGCGGTATGAATGCCCATCTATGTGGTAAGCCTACCATTTATAAAACACCAGAAAATTTGTCAGGTCTGGACAGGACCAAAAAAAAAAGACATCGGCCCATGCTTACTGGGTGTAGCCTACCATGTCTGCCGCAATTTAATTTTATGAATGCCCCATCCATGTGGTAGGCCCACCATTTGTAAAGGAGGCCGGCCATTGCATTGGCTTTATTAGTCCTGATTCCTGTGACTAATCAATGTAGCTATGTAAACTCTGAATATCAGCTACCCAACTTTGTCAGGAGTAAGCGCAAGCCTATTCGCAATGTTTTTTACACCAGTGGCGACACGTCATTCAGAGCAGGTGGGGCTTTTGAGCCCCACATTTTTTATCAAAACAAAATTAAAAAATGAAATATATATTTAAAAAAATTGGGGTGTAGCTTGCCTGTTTTGCATGTTATTTTGGCATTAATACGTGTCACATATCAGTTTGCAAACAATGAACAAAAAATCAGCTAATAAAGCTGAATACACACATGGTCTCTTTTTAGTTTTCTGGAGTAAGGCAGCTCCAAAATGCAACAACTTCCCACTGCTACACCTGGCTTTCAGCAGAGCCTTGTCTGGCAGCAAAACAGTCCATTCAGCCTCATTTACTGCCTTTAAAAAAAATGTAGCTGAAATGGCTGACTTGTTTAAACAAATGTGGTTTCTACTAACAATTGAGATGTAAAAACTATGTAAGTTTACACAGCAGAAAACGCAGAAGTTTTACATTTTTCGCTATGATCCGCTTGTCAAAAATTGACAGACACAAACTTGAAGTATGTGAGGTTGTTTGTGGGTCTCATTCAGTTTAGCAAATGCTGCCCTCGTCAATCTGCCTTACAACTATGCAATCTGCTACCTCTACCCAGGAGCCCACAGGCTGGGCCTCTGCCCTTGTTTACCTGTCCCAAACCAACCCCTGGACAGGTAGAGGTTATGAGTTGGCTTGGGATTTAGCACGCCTTTCATTTTTACATTTTAGTCATTTAGCAGACGCTCTTATCCAGAGCGACTTACAGTAGTGAAAGCATACATTTCATACGTTTTTTTTCTTCCATACTGGTCCCCCGTGGGAATCGAACCCACAACCCTGGCGTTGCAAACACCATGCTCTACCAACTGAGCCACACGGGACCATATGACAAGCACATCACAGAACAGTACACATATCACTGTGAGTAATTCTTCACTGACTCAGTCACACACACAGCTATCCATCAGGCCTGGTACTGTTATAGAGCCAATCAGAAGCTGTTTCGGGAACAATGTGGTTCAGTGTAAATGTTGTTCTGTTGGTCAGGGAAGGCAATACATTGTTTAATTATCTTCTGATCAGGGTAATGTAACTACCCCACAACTATACAATCTACTACCTCACACCGCATCTGCAGAGACTGACTGGTTCAGCTTTAATACACTTCAGACAAGACAGCCTCGAGGTCTCCTTGATGCTGCGTCTTCCTGTAAAAACACTGCATCAACTGTGATATTGAGAAAGACAGTAGGTTGTATAGTTATCTCCAAGTGTGGGTGTGGCCCTAAAACTATACAACCTACTACCTCATCCCACTGTACTTACAGACCAGACTTACTGGAGCGACTCAGGGAACCCGGAAGAGGAGCAGTCCAGGATCCACCTTACGCCTGAACCGCAAGCCGAGCCTTGAGCCCTGACGTCCCAGCAGCTGTGGAGACTTTATAATAATAATACCAAAAGTGAGTTTGCTTTGCGAGGCGGTAGGTAGGCTGCCCAGCTTAGGGCTCTTTCGGTATGGATCGGTCTGCCTCAGGGGGTGATGCAGTAAGATAGAGGGACTGCCCTGCAGCACGACACACGCCATATTGTTATTGTCCCTCCTTTTACAAGCTAATGTCCTTGTTTTTGAATGAAAAGCACTTTTTTTTTTTGTCCATTAAAATAACATCAAATTGATCAGGAATACAGTGTAGACATTGTTTATGTTGTAAATGACTATTGTAGCTGGAAACAACAGATTTTTTTTATGGAATATCTACAGAGGCCCATTATCAGCAACCATCACTCCTGTGTTTCAATGGCACGTTGTGTTAGCTAATCCATGTTTATCAATTTAAAAAAGGCTAATCGATCATTAGAAAACCCTTTTGCAATTATGTTAGCACAGCTGAAAACTGTTGTCCTGATTAAAGAAGCAATAAAACTGGCCTTCTTTAAACCCACGATCACCAACCACCAACTGTCTGTCATATGTTCCCACAACCACCAACTGTCTGTCATATGCTCCCACAACCACCAACTGTCTGTCATATGCTCCCACAACCACCAACTGTCTGTCTAATGCTCCCACAACCACCAACTGTCTGTCATATGCTCCCACAACCACCAACTGTCTGTCATATGTTCCCACAACCACCAAGTGTCTGTCATATGCTCCCACAACCACCAACTGTCTGTCATACATTTACATTTACATTTAAGTCATTTAGCAGACACTCTTATCCAGAGCGACTTACAAATTGGTGCATTCACCTTATAATATCCAGTGGAACAACCACTTTACAATAGTGCATCTAAATCTTTTAAGGGGGGGGTTAGAAGGATTACTTTATCCTATCCCAGGTATTCCTTGAAGAGGTGGGGTTTCAGGTGTCTCCGGAAGGTGGTGATTGACTCCGCTGTCCTGGCGTCGTGAGGGAGCTTGTTCCACCATTGGGGTGCCAGAGCAGCGAACAGTTTTGACTGGGCTGAGCGGGAACTGTGCTTCCTCAGAGGTAGGGAGGCGAGCAGGCCAGAGGAGGATGAACGGAGTGCCCTTGTTTGGGTGTAGGGCCTGATCAGAGCCTGAAGGTATGGAGGTGCCGTTCCCCTCACAGCTCCGTAGGCAAGCACCATGGTCTTGTAGCGGATGCGAGCTTCGACTGGAAGCCAGTGGAGAGAGCGGAGGAGCGGGGTGACGTGAGAGAACTTGGGAAGGTTGAACACCAGACGGGCTGCGGCGTTCTGGATGAGTTGTAGGGGTTTAATGGCACAGGCAGGGAGCCCAGCCAACAGCGAGTTGCAATAATCCAGACGGGAGATGACAAGTGCCTGGATTAGGACCTGCGCCGCTTCCTGTGTGAGGCAGGGTCGTACTCTGCGAATGTTGTAGAGCATGAACCTACAGGATCGGGTCACCGCCTTGATGTTGGTGGAGAACGACAGGGTGTTGTCCAGGGTCACGCCAAGGCTCTTAGCACTCTGGGAGGAGGACACAAGGGAGTTGTCAACCGTGATGGCGAGATCATGGAACGGGCAGTCCTTCCCCGGGAGGAAGAGCAGCTCCGTCTTGCCGAGGTTCAGCTTGAGGTGGTGATCCGTCATCCACACTGATATGTCTGCCAGACATGCAGAGATGCGATTCGCCACCTGGTTGTCAGAAGGGGGAAAGGAGAAGATTAATTGTGTGTCATCTGCATAGCAATGATATGAGAGACCATGTGAGGATATGACAGAGCCAAGTGACTTGGTGTATAGCGAGAATAGGAGTGGGCCAAGAACAGAGCCCTGGGGGACACCAGTGGTGAGAGCACGTGGTGCGGAGACAGATTCTCGCCACGCCACCTGGTAGGAGCGACCTGTCAGGTAGGACGCAATCCAAGCGTGGGCGGCGCCGGAGATGCCCAGCTCGGAGAGGGTGGAGAGGAGGATCTGATGGTTCACGGTATCAAAGGCAGCAGATAGGTCTAGAAGGATGAGAGCAGAGGAGAGAGAGTTAGCTTTAGCAGTGCGGAGAGCCTCCGTGACACAGAGAAGAGCAGTCTCAGTTGAATGCCCAGTCTTGAAACCTGACTGCTTAGGATCAAGAAGGTCATTCTGAGAGAGATAGCAAGAGAGCTGGCCAAGGACGGCGCGTTCAAGAGTTTTGGAGAGAAAGGAAAGAAGGGATACTGGTCTGTAGTTGTTGACATCGGAGGGATCGAGTGTAGGTTTTTTCAGAAGGGGTGCAACTCTCGCTCTCTTGAAGACGGAAGGGACGTAGCCAGCGGTCAAGGATGCGTTGATGAGCGAGGTGAGGTAGGGGAGAAGGTCTCCGGAAATGGTCTGGAGAATAGAGGAGGGGATAGGGTCAAGTGGGCAGGTTGTTGGGCGGCCGGCCGTCACAAGACGCGAGATTTCATCTGGAGAGAGAGGGGAGAAAGAGGTCAAAGCACAGGGTAGGGCAGTGTGAGCAGGACCAGCAGTGTCGTTTGACTTAGCAAACGAGGATCGGATATGCCAATCGGGGTTCCCTCATATGCTCCCACAACCACCAACTGTCTGTCATATGCTCCCACGACCACCAACTGTCTGTCATATGCTCCCACAACCACCAACTGTCTGTCATATGTTCCCACGACCACCAACTGTCTGTCATATGCTCCCACAACCACCAACTGTCTGTCATATGTTCCCACGACCACCAACTGTCTGTCATATGCTCCCACAACCACCAACTGTCTGTCATATGTTCCCACGACCACCAACTGTCTGTCATATGCTCCCACAACCACCAACTGTCTGTCATATGCTCCCACAACCACCAACTGTCTGTCATATGTTCCCACGACCACCAACTGTCTGTCATATGCTCCCACAACCACCAACTGTCTGTCATATGCTCCCACAACCACCAACTGTCTGTCATATGCCTACAGGGAAATAATTCACAGAGCAGAGAAGAAAAAAACATGTTCAGAACTGATCATTGATCTCATGGTGCAACAATCAATGCATTGATTATTGAATGTTTTGACAGACACAGCTTTGTAGAACCAAAACGTTCACAGCCTCTGCTCGTCATCAAAATCGAACTCGAGAACGACTCGTTTGGCGCTGCATTTCAAACTATAGGCTGTGTGTTTCTCTACCTCTCGGTAGTCAAATCATTACACCAAGAGTCGTTCACAATCTCGTCCGGTTGAGGCCACAACTAAACCTTGTTTCAAAGGTACAGTAAATAATGGTATTTTGTAGACCTAGCCCTCACACATGTACATTGTTTGAAGCACACTTTTTTTTAACAGCTCCGATAAGCCTCCTGTGGTGAACAAGAGGCTTGTAGAAGTATGGGTGTTTCGTTTTTAGTTCAGTATTCGCCAGGAGGGGGGGGGGGGGTCCTGCACGCTCTGGGCATTACTGAATCAAATGAATGAGTCAATAAAAATGAAATTGAACTTCCCATCACTAATCCTTAAGTCTTAGCACACTGAAGACCAGACGAAGAGAGAGGAGACGAGATTAGTATTCCACAGGGCAGACAGACACCCCCAGACAGCTTTTAAACAAAGGCAGATAGAGAGACACACAGAGAGAGAGAGAGAGACAGGATGGATCCCAAATTGTCCCCTTTTAACGTGTGCAGTGCACTCTGGGAAAAAGTAGTGGATTACATAAGGAACAGAGGAAGAGGAAGCTGTGGAATCAGGTGGACATGTTCCATGCCATGGAGGACTGCGGGGCAGGGATGGCTGTCCGCTGAGCTGCCAAGGTTAGTCAGGTGGACATGTTCCATGCCATGAAGGACTGCGGGGCAGGGATGGCTGTCCGCTGAGCTGCCAAGGTTAGTCAGGTGGACATGTTCCATGCCATGAAGGACTGTGAGGCAGAGATGGCTGTCCGCTGAGCTGCCAAGGTTAATCTGCTAATAACAGTTTTCTTATCTACCAAGGTGCATGGTGTACCTCGGCAGACCCTGGCGGACAGGCTGAGCGGCTGGGTGACCCATGGTTGTCGTAGTGGACCATCCACATTGCTTGCAGCACAGCATGAACATCCTCTGGTGCAGTACTGTATCAATCTACTGGGCCAACCACGGGTTCCCCTTCACCAGACAGAGGCTGATGAAATTTACATTTAAGTCATTTAGCAGACGCTCTTATCCAGAGCGACTTACAAATTGGTGCATTCACCTTATGATATCCAGTGGAACAACCACTTTACAATAGTGCATCTAAATCTTTTAAGGGGGGGGGGGGGGGTTAGAAGGATTACTTTATCCTATCCTAGGTATTCCTTAAAGAGGTGGGGTTTCAGGTGTCTACGGAAGGTGGTGATTGACTCCGCTGTCCTGGCGTCGTGAGGGAGCTTGTTCCACCATTGGGGTGCCAGAGCAGCGAACAGTTTTGACTGGGCTGAGCGGGAACTGTGCTTCCTCAGAGGTAGGGGGGCCAGCAGGCCAGAGGTGGATGAACGCAGTGCCCTTGTTTGGGTGTAGGGCCTGATCAGAGCCTGAAGGTATGGAGGTGCCGTTCCCTTCACAGCTCCGTAGGCAATCACCATGGTCTTGTAGCGGATGCGAGCTTCAACTGGAAGCCAGTGGAGAGAGCGGAGGAGCGGGGTGACGTGAGAAAACTTGGGAAGGTTGAACACCAGACGGGCTGCGGCGTTATGGATGAGTTGTAGGGGTTTAATGGCACAGGCAGGGAGCCCAGCCAACAGCGAGTTGCAGTAATCCAGACGGGAGATGACAAGTGCCTGGATTAGGACCTGCGCCGCTTCCTGTGTGAGGCAGGGTCGTACTCTGCGAATGTTGTAGAGCATGAACCTACAGGATCGGGTCACCGCCTTGATGTTAGTGGAGAACGACAGGGTGTTGTCCAGGATGACGCCAAGGTTCTTAGCACTCTGGGAGGAGGACACAAGGGAGTTGTCAACCGTGATGGCGAGATCATGGAACGGGCAGTCCTTCCCCGGGAGGAAGAGCAGCTCCGTCTTGCCGAGGTTCAGCTTGAGGTGGTGATCCGTCATCCACACTGATATGTCTGACAGACATGCAGAGATGCGATTCGCCGCCTGGTTATCAGAAGGGGGAAAGGAGAAGATTAATTGTGTGTCGTCTGCATAGCAATGATAGGAGAGACCATGTGAGGATATGACAGAGCCAAGTGACTTGGTGTATAGCGAGAATAGGAGAGGGCCTAGAACAGAGCCCTGGGGGACACCAGTGGTGAGAGCGCATGGTGCGGAGACAGATTCTCGCCACGCCACCTGGTAGGAGCGACCTGTCAGGTAGGACGTAATCCAAACGTGGGCCGCGCCGGAGATGCCCAACTCGGAGAAATACCCAGGTATCTGCAGTTCTATGTGTTTATGTATGTAGAATGCTGGACTGACTGTTCTCAATGTGTGTGATGCAAATCTGGATGTGTATGTTGATACCAAAAGAAACATTTTCATCCTGGATGGACAATTTCTATCCTATTGTAGGTTACGGCACCCAGGGGAGACAATCCTGCCACTGGGGGAAGAGGTGGTGGGAAATGTTCAGGAGGAGGCACAAGAACCTGAGCATGAGGAGACCGGACACCCTGGACAGGGGGAGAGCTGAGTGTGCCACACGTCCAATGATGGAGAAGAAGGCCACACCATAGTTGGCCCCTCAACCCCAACAACACCTGCTCCTCCAAACTATCGTCGGCGGTTTCGTCCACCACCACTACAATGCACACAACCCCCCCCTATTACCACCTCCCCTGGACCAACTGTCTCCTCCATCTCCCCTGATCACACCACCACAGCAGGCTCGTCTGGTGTTGTCACGCCCTGACCTGAGAGCCGTTTTTCTCTGTTTGGTTAGGTCAGGGTGTGAGATGGGGTGGACATTCTATGTGTTGTATGTCTATGTTTTTTTTCTTCTTTGATTGGCCCGAGTATGGTTTCCAATCAGAGGCAGCTGTCATTCGTTGTCTCTGATTGGGAACCATACTTAGGCAGCCCTTTTTCCCCCACACACAGTCAGTTGTGGGATCTTGTCTTGGTGTTGCATGTGTTTGCACTCCTAGCTTGTCGTTCGTTGTATTGTTTATTGTTTTTGCCGGGTTCACCGTTAAATAAAGTATGATGAACCCAACTCACGCTGTGCCTTGGTCTACCCTTTAACGACGGACGTTCACAGGTGTCTCTCCCCTGCCAGCAATTCAAATTCAGCCACCTCCACACCTCCTAACGTAAGCCAAGTAACTAACACGGGGAATTCATTTCTGATTAAGTATTCGGTTCATTTTTCGTCAAATGTAAGTACCCCCAAATAAAAAATATTTCAAGGAACGACCCCTTCTTCGAGTTATTCACTGCTAATGGTAGCTAGCTGGCTACACTTGAATTTCCCTCGCTTCAGAAACATGGCGGTTCCTTCATGCGAGTGACAATATCCAGAAGGGTGATTATGTAACTTCAGGCACTTTGGGCAGTGGAAACTTTTCAGAAATTCAAACTTATTGAAACACCATTACACCAGTATTGTACTTGTCTTTGATTTGTCCAGAAACTATATCTGATAACGGCTGCGATCGTACTATTCAGGAATTTATATATTTTTGTCAATTTTCCCAGACAGCCATACACAAATGTCATTTCCATCATGTCGTTAAACATCAATTTTTAGTTAAATTAAATATCATACAATTGATTTATAACGGATATCTTATACATTTGTACATGAACTTGTATTGAATATTATTTAAAGTGATTTTTAAGGTTTTCCTAATTAATAATTCAACACGACGCCTGAATGTATAAACTTGCCTTGGTGACAGCTGAAAACATTTATTTATCATGAGAAATAAGATATTTCCACCCAACCTTTTTGTGAGATTATGATAACAACCAATTGATTTTCATATCTAAAACAAATAAATGCATGTAAATTATACATACTATACTAATTTACCTCAATATATGGGTTGTGGTGGAAATGACAAGGTGTGGTGGAAATGACAAGGTGTGGTGGAAATGACAAGGTGTGGTGGAAATGACAAGGTGTGGTGGAAATGACAAGGTGTGGTGGAAATGACATCTATGTAAAAAAAAAACATATGAAAACAATATTTTATTGCCAACATTTTGAACAACAACCGTTGTTAAACATTTCAGACCTATACTGGGTTGCAGGCCCATCACTCACAAAGTGTACAGCAGTAGCCGATGGGCAGAGCTCAAGGAAGTAGGCCAGTGTTTTAGAGAGATGGGCCCAGATAACAGAGGGGTCATGCCGCATAGAAGAGCTCAGTGAGCAAAGTGAAACTGTATCATTTGTGGTAATATCCAACACAGGTGTGGAGGGTCACCTGCTTGTGAGAATCACCAAAGTGAAGTGCCTGGATTTCACTGGTGTATTTACACAGGTAGTTCTCTGTAAAGTCAATATGCACAATGATCTCCTCTTTCCCCAGATTATCTTTTGATTCTCTCAGTTTGGAGTATTGGTGTCGAATGTTGTGCACGTGTTTCTCCAACTTCTCTTTCAATCCTTTTGGAGAAGTCCTCCAGTAGAATCTGCAGTGTGCCACATACCTTTTATTTTACTGTCAGATGTACAGTGAGCTTCTCCATGTTCCGCTCTTTGTTTATCTTCTCTCTCTCTCTTCAGATTTGTTTTTCCACTCAAACCACCATGTCTGCTCACCAGCATCAAAGTCAGATGTTTTAAGCTATTTTCGCTTGGCAAAGGAAGAACTCTGTTTACATGCACTCTTTCTTCAGGTTCTGACAGCACAGAGACTCAATAAGGTTCTCACAGCGCAGAGACTCAATAAGGTTCTCACAGCACAGAGACTCAATAAGGTTCTCGCAGCACAGAGACTCAATAAGGTTCTGACAGCAGAGACTCAATAAGGTTCTCACAGCACAGAGACTCAATAAGGTTCTGACAGCAGAGACTCAATAAGGTTCTCACAGCACAGAGACTCAATAAGGTTCTGACAGCAGAGACTCAATAAGGTTCTGACAGCGCAGAGACTCAATAAGGTTCTCACAGCACAGAGACTCAATAAGGTTCTCACAGCACAGAGACTCAATAAGGTTCTCACAGCGCAGAGACTCAATAAGGTTCTGACAGCACAGAGACTCAATAAGGTTCTGACAGCGCAGAGACTCAATAAGGTTCTCACAGCACAGAGACTCAATAAGGTTCTCACAGCGCAGAGACTCAATAAGGTTCTGACAGCACAGAGACTCAATAAGGTTCTGACAGCGCAGAGACTCAATAAGGTTCTCACAGCACAGAGACTCAATAAGGTTCTCACAGCACAGAGACTCAATAAGGTTCTGACAGCACAGAGACTCAATAAGGTTCTCACAGCACAGAGACTCAATAAGGTTCTCACAGCACAGAGACTCAATAAGGTTCTCACAGCACAGAGACTCAATAAGGTTCTCACAGCACAAAGACTCAATAAGGTTCTCACAGCACAGACTCAAGGTTCTCACAGCACAGAGACTCAATAAGGTTCTCACAGCACAGAGACTCAATAAGGTTCTCACAGCGCAGAGAATCAATAAGGTTCTGACAGCACAGAGACTCAATAAGGTTCTCACAGCACAAAGACGCAATAAGGTTCTCACAGCACAGAGACTCAATAAGGTTCTCACAGCACAGACTCAAGGTTCTCACAGCACAGAGACTCAATAAGGTTCTCACAGCACAGAGACTCAATAAGGTTCTCACAGCGCAGAGAATCAATAAGGTTCTGACAGCACAGAGACTCAATAAGGTTCTCACAGCACAAAGACTCAATAAGGTTCTCACAGCGCAGAGACTCAATAAGGTTCTCACAGCACAGAGACTCAATAAGGTTCTCACAGCACAGAGACTCAATAAGGTTCTCACAGCGCAGAGACTCAATAAGGTTCTCACAGCACAGAGACTCAATAAGGTTCTCACAGCACAGAGACTCAATAAGGTTCTGACAGCACAAAGACTCAATAAGGTTCTCACAGCGCAGAGACTCAATAAGGTTCTCACAGCACAAAGACTCAATAAGGTTCATACAGCACAGAGACTCAATAAGGTTCTCACAGTGCAGAGACTCAATATGGTTCTCACAGCGCAGACACTCAATAAGGTTCTCACAGCACAGAGACTCAATAAGGTTCTCACAGCACAGAGACTCAATAAGGTTCTCACAGCACTGAGACACAATAAGGTTCTGACAGCACAAAGACTCAATAAGGTTCTCACAGCGCAGAGACTCAATAAGGTTCTCACAGCACAGAGACTCAATAAGGTTCTCACAGCACAGAGACTCAATAAGGTTCTCATAGCACAGAGACTCAATAAGGTTCTCACAGCACAGAGACTCAATAAGGTTCTCACAGCACAGAGACTCAATAAGGTTCTCACAGCACAGAGACACAATAAGGTTCTCACAGCACAGAGACTCAATAAGGTTCTCACAGCGCAGAGACTCAATAAGGTTCTCACAGCGCAGAGACTCAATAAGGTTCTCACAGCGCAGAGACTCAATAAGGTTCTCACAGCACAGAGACTCAATAAGGTTCTCACAGCACAAAGACTCAATCAAATCAAATCAAATTTATTTTTATATAGCCCTTCGTACATCAGCTGATATTCTCAAAGTGCTGTACAGAAACCCAGCCTAAAACCCCAAACAGCAAGCAAAGCATGTGAAAGAAGCACGGTGGCTAGTAAAAACTCCCTAGGAAAAACTCCCTAGAAAGGCCAAAAACCTAGGAAGAAACCTAGAGAGGAACCAGGCTATGAGGGGTGGCCAGTCCTCTTCTGGCTGTGCAGGGTGGATATTATAACAGAACATGGTCAAAATGTTAAAATGTTAAAATGTTCATAAATGACCAGCATGGTCAAATAATAATAATCATAGTAGTTGTCGAGGGTGCAACAAGCACGTCCGGTGAACAGGTCAGGGTTCCATAGCCGCAGGCAGAACAGTTGAAACTGGAGCAGCAGCACGGCCAGGTGGACTGGGGACAGCAAGGAGTCATCATACCAGGTAGTCCTGAGGCATGGTCCTAGGGCTCAGGTCCTCCGAGAGAAAGACAGAAAGAGAGAAAGAGAGAATTAGAGAGAGCATATTTAAATACACACAGGACACCGGATAAGACAAGAGAAATACTCCAGATGTAACAGACTGACCCTAGCCCCCCGACACATAAACTACTGCAGCATAAATACTGGAGGCTGAGACAGGAGGGATCAGAAGACACTGTGGCCCCATCCGATGATACCCCCGGACAGGGCCAAACAGGCAGGATATAACCCCACCCACTTTGCCAAAGCACAGCCCCCACACCACTAGAGGGATGTCTCCAACCACCAACTTACCGTCCTAAGACAAGGCCGAGTATAGCCCACAACGATCTCCGCCATGGCACAACCCAAGAGGGGGGGGGGGCGCCAACCCAGACAGGAAGACCACGTCAGTGACTCAACCCACTCAAGTGACGCACCCCTCCCATGGACGGCATGGAAGAACACCAGTAGGCCAGTGACTCAGCCTCTGTAAAAGGGTTAGAGGCAGAGAATCCCAGTGGAAAGAGGGGAACCGGCAAGGCAGAGACAGCAAGGGCGGTTCGTTGCTCCAGCCTTTCCGTTCACCTTCACACTCCTGGGCCAGACTATACTTAATCATAGGACCTACTGAAGAGATAAGTCTTCAGTAAAGACTTAAAGGTTGAGACTGAGTCTGCGTCTCTCACATTGGTAGGCAGACCATTCCATAAAAATGGAGCTCTATAGGAGAAAGCCCTACCTCCAGCCGTTTGCTTAGAAATTCTAGGGACAATTAGGAGGCCTGCGTCTTGTGACCGTAGCGTACGTGTAGGTATGTACGGCAGGACCAAATCGGAAAGATAGGTAGGAGCAAGCCCATGTAATGCTTTGTAGGTTAGCAGTAAAACCTTGAAATCAGCCCTTGCCTTAACAGGAAGCCAGTGTAGGGAGGCTAACACTGGAGTAATATGATCAAATTTTTTGGTTCTAGTCAGGATTCTAGCAGCCGTATTTAGCACTAACTGAAGTTTATTTAGTGCTTTATCCGGGTAGCCGGAAAGTAGAGCATTGCAGTAGTCCAGCCTAGAAGTAACAAAAGCATGGATTAATTTTTCTGCGTCATTTTTGGACAGAAAATTTCTGATTTTTGCAATGTTACGTAGATGGAAAAAAGCTGTCCTTGAAACAGTCTTGATATGTTCTTCAAAAGAGAGATCAGGGTCCAGAGTAACGCCGAGGTCCTTCACAGTTTTATTTGAGACGACTGTACAACCATCCAGATTAATTGTCAGATTCAACAGAAGATCTCTTTGTTTCTTGGGACCTAGAACAAGCATCTCTGTTTTGTCCGAGTTTAAAAGTAGAAAGTTTGCAGCCATCCACTTCTTTATGTCTGAAACACAGGCTTCTAGCGAGGGCAATTTTGGGGCTTCACCATGTTTCATTGAAATGTACAGCTGTGTGTCGTCTGCATAGCAGTGAAATTTAACATTATGTTTTCGAATGACATCCCCAAGAGGTAAAATATATAGTGAAAACAATAGTGGTCCTAAAACGGAACCTTGAGGAACACCGAAATTTACAATTGATTTGTCAGAGGACAAACCATTCACAGAGACAAACTGATATCTTTCCGACAGATAAGATCTAAACCAGGCCAGAACTTGTCCATGTAGACCAATTTGGGTTTCCAATCTCTCCAAAAGAATGTGGTGATCGATGGTATCAAAAGCGGCACTAAGATCTAGGAGCACGAGGACAGATGCAGAGCCTCGGTCTGACGTCATTAAAAGGTCATTTACCACCTTCACAAGTGCAGTCTCAGTGCTATGATGGGGTCTAAAACCAGACTGAAGCGTTTCGTATACATTGTTTGTCTTCAGGAAGGCAGTCAGTTGCTGTGCAACAGCTTTTTCTAAAATTTTGGAGAGGAATGGAAGATTCGATATAGGCCGATAGTTTTTTATAATTTCTGGATCAAGATTCGGCTTTTTCAAGAGAGGCTTTATTACTGCCACTTTTAGTGAGCTTGGTACACATCCGGTGGATAGAGAGCCGTTTATTATGTTCAACATAGGAGGGCCAAGCACAGGAAGCAGCTCTTTCAGTAGTTTAGTTGGAATAGGGTCCAGTATGCAGCTTGAGGGTTTGGAGGCCATGATTATTTTCATCATTGCGTCAAGAGATATAGTACTAAAACACTTTAGTATCTCCCTTGATCCTAGGTCCTGGCAGAGTTGTGCAGACTCAGGACAATGGAGGTTTGGAGGAATACCCAGATTTAAAGAGGAGTCTGTAATTTGCTTTCTAATGATCATGATCTTTTCCTCAAAGAAGTTCATAAATTTATTACTGCTGAAGTGAAAGCCATCCTCCATTTGCGAAGGCTGCTTTTTAGTTAGCTTTGCGACAGTATCAAAAAGAAATTTCGGATTGTTCTTATTTTCCTCAATTAAGTTGGAAAAATAGGATGATCGAGCAGCAGTAAGGGCTCTTCGATACTGCACGGTACTGTCTTTCCAAGCTAGTCGGAAGACTTCCAGTTTGGTGTGGCGCCATTTCCGTTCCAATTTTCTGGAAGCTTGCTTCAGAGCTCGTGTATTTTCTGTATACCAGGGAGCTAGTTTCTTATGACAGATGTTTTTAGTTTTTAGGGGTGCAACTGCATCTAGGGTATTGCGCAAGGTTAAATTGAGTTCCTCGGTTAGGTGGTTAACTGATTTTTGTCCTCTGACGTCCTTGGGTAGGCAGAGGCAGTCTGGAAGGGCATCAAGGAATCTTTGGGTTGTCTGAGAATTTATAGCACGACTTTTAATGCTCCTTGGTTGGGGTCTGAGCAGATTATTTGTTGCAATTGCAAACGTAATAAAATGGTGGTCCGATAGTCCAGGATTATGAGGAAAAACATTTAGATCCACAACATTTATTCCATGGGACAAAACTAGGTCCAGAGTATGACTGTGGCAGTGAGTAGGTCCAGAGACATGTTGGACAAAACCCACTGAGTCGATGATGGCTCCGAAAGCCTTTTGGAGTGGGTCTGTGGACTTTTCCATGTGAATGTTAAAGTCACCAAAAATTAGAATATTATCTGCTATGACTACAAGATCCGATAGGAATTCAGGGAACTCAGTGAGGAACACTGCATATGGCCCAGGAGGCCTATAAACAGTAGCTATAAAAAGTGAGTGAGTAGGCTGCATAGATTTCATGACTAGAAGCTCAAAAGACGAAAACGTCATTGTTGTTTTTTTTTTTGTAAATTGAAATTTGCTATCGTAAATGTTAGCAACACCTCCGCCTTTGCCGGATGCACGGGGGGTATGGTCACTAATGTAACCTGGGGGTGAGGCCTCATTTAACACAGTAAAGTTTTCAGTCAGGCCAATCACATCAAGATTATTATCAGTGATTAGTTCATTGACTATAACTGCCTTGGAAGTGAGGGATCTAACATTAAGTAACCCAAATTTGAGATGTGAGGTATCACAATCTCTTTCAATAATGGCAGGAATGGAGGAGGTCTTTATACTAGTGAGATTGCTAAAGCGAACACCGCCATTTTTAATTTTGCCCAACCTAGATCGAGGCACAGACACGGTCTCAATGGGGAAAGCTGAGCTGACTACGTTGACTGTGCTAGTGGCAGACTCCACTAAGCTGGCAGGCTGGCTAACAGCCTGCTGCCTGGCCTGCACCCTATTTCATTGTGGAGCTAGAGGAGTTAGAGCCCTGTCTATGTTCGTAGATAAGATGAGAGCACCCCTCCAGCTAGGATGGAGTCCGTCACTCCTCAACAGGCCAGGCTTGGTCCTGTTTGTGGGTGAGTCCCAGAAAGAGGGCCAATTATCTACAAATTCTATCTTTTGGGAGGGGCAGAAAACAGTTTTCAACCAGCGATTGAGTTGTGAGACTCTGCTGTAGAGCTCATCACTCCCCCTAACTGGGAGGGGGCCAGAGACAATTAATCGATGCCGACACATCTTTCTAGCTGATTTACACGCTGAAGCTATGTTGCGCTTGGTGACCTCTGACTGTTTCATCCTAACATCGTTGGTGCCGACGTGGATAACAATATCTCTATACTCTCTACACTCGCCAGTTTTAGCTTTAGCCAGCACCGTCTTTAGATTAGCCTTAACGTCGGTAGCCCTGCCCCCTGGTAAACAGTGTATGATCGCTGGATGATTAGTTTTAAGTCTAATACTGCGGGTAATGGAGTCGCCAATGACTAGGGTTTTCAATTTGTCAGAGCTAATGGTGGGAGCCGTCGGCGTCTCAGACCCCACAACGGGAGGAGTAGAGACCAGAGAAGTCTCGGCCTCCGACTCCGACTCGCTTAATGGGGAGAACCGGTTGAAAGTTTCTGTCGGCTGAATAAGCGACACCGGTTGAGCATTCCTACAGCGTTTCCCTCCAGAAGCCATGAGAAAGATGTCCGGCTGCGGGGACCGTGCGAGGGGGTTTATACTAACGTTACTATCTGTACTTACTGGTGGCACAGACGCTGTTTCATCCTTTCCTACACTGAAATTACCCTTGCCTAACGATCGCGTCTGAAGCTGGGCTTGCAGCACAGCTATCCTTGCCGTAAGGCGATCGTTCTCCTGTATATTATAAGTACAACGACTGCAATTAGAAGGCATCATGTTAATGTTACTTAGCTTCGGCTGTTTGAAGTCCTGACGAACCATGTCCAGATAAAACCTCCGGGGTGAAAAAGTTGAATGAAAAAAGTTGAGTGAGGGAAAAAGTAAAAATATACGGTAATGAAAAAGTAAAAAACCGTCAGGTATCAAAGTAAGATCGGCAACAAAAACGCACAGCAGCGTAAACAAGTCTGCAAGTTGTGACCGGAAACAGGAAACAGGATAAGGTTCGCACAGCACAGACTCAAGGTTCTCACAGCACAGAGACTAAATAAGGTTCTCACAGCACAGACTCAATAAGGTTCTCAAAGCACAAAGACTCAATAAGGTTCTCACAGCACAAAGACTCAATAAGGTTCTCACAGCACAGACTCAAGGTTCTCACAGCACAGAGACTCAATAAGGTTCTCACAGAACAGAGACTCAATAAGGTTCTCACAGCGCAGAGAATCAATAAGGTTCTGACAGCACAGAGACTCAATAAGGTTCTCACAGCACAAAGACTCAATAAGGTTCTCACAGCACAGAGACTCAATAAGGTTCTCACAGCGCAGAGACTCAATAAGGTTCTCACAGCACAGAGACTCAATAAGGTTCTCACAGCACAGAGACTCAATAAGGTTCTGACAGCACAAAGACTCAATAAGGTTCTCACAGCGCAGAGACTCAATAAGGTTCTCACAGCACAGAGACTCAATAAGGTTCTCACAGATCAGAGACTCAATAAGGTTCTCACAGCGCAGAGACTCAATAAGGTTCTCACAGCGCAGAGACTCAATAAGGTTCTCACAGCACAGAGACTCAATAAGGTTCTCACAGCACAGAGACTCAATAAGGTTCTCACAGCGCAGAGACTCAATAAGGTTCTCACAGCACAGAGACTCAATAAGGTTCTCACAGCACAGAGACTCAATAAGGTTCTCACAGCACAGACTCAAGGTTCTCACAGCACAAAGACTCAATAAGGTTCTCACAGCACAGAGACTCAATAAGGTTCTCACAGCGCAGAGAATCAATAAGGTTCTGACAGCACAGAGACTCAATAAGGTTCTCACAGCACAAAGACTCAAGGTTCTCACAGCACAGAGAATCAATAAGGTTCTCACAGCACAGACTCAATAAGGTTCTCAAAGCACAGAGACTCAATAAGGTTCTCACAGCGCAGAGACTCAATAAGGTTCTCACAGCACAGAGACTCAATAAGGTTCTCACAGCACAGAGACTCAATAAGGTTCTCACAGCACAGAGACTCAATAAGGTTCTCACAGCGCAGAGACTCAATAAGGTTCTCACAGCACAGAGACTCAATAAGGTTCTCACAGCGCAGAGAATCAATAAGGTTCTGACAGCACAGAGACTCAATAAGGTTCTCACAGCGCAGAGACTCAATAAGGTTCTCACAGCACAAAGACTCAATAAGGTTCTCACAGCACAGACTCAAGGTTCTCACAGCACAGAGAATCAATAAGGTTCTCACAGCACAGAGACTCAATAAGGTTCTCACAGCGCAGAGAATCAATAAGGTTCTGACAGCGCAGAGACTCAATAAGGTTCTCACAGCGCAGAGACTCAATAAGGTTCTCACAGCACAGAGACTCAATAAGGTTCTCACAGCACAGAGACTCAATAAGGTTCTCACAGCACAGACTCAAGGTTCTCACAGCACAGAGACTCAATAAGGTTCTCAAAGCACAGAGACTCAATAAGGTTCTCACAGCGCAGAGAATCAATAAGGTTCTGACAGCACAGAGACTCAATAAGGTTCTCACAGCACAAAGACTCAATAAGGTTCTCACAGCGCAGAGACTCAATAAGGTTCTCACAGCACAGAGACTCAATAAGGTTCTCACAGCACAGAGACTCAATAAGGTTCTCACAGCGCAGAGACTCAATAAGGTTCTCACAGCACAGAGACTCAATAAGGTTCTCACAGCACAGAGACTCAATAAGGTTCTGACAGCACAAAGACTCAATAAGGTTCTCACAGCGCAGAGACTCAATAAGGTTCTCACAGCATAGAGACTCAATAAGGTTCTCACAGCACAGAGACTCAATAAGGTTCTCACAGTGCAGAGACTCAATAAGGTTCTCACAGCGCAGAGACTCAATAAGGTTCTCACAGCACAGAGACTCAATAAGGTTCTCACAGCACAGAGACTCAATAAGGTTCTGACAGCACAAAGACTCAATAAGGTTCTCACAGCGCAGAGACTCAATAAGGTTCTCACAGCACAAAGACTCAATAAGGTTCATACAGCACAGAGACTCAATAAGGTTCTCACAGTGCAGAGACTCAATATGGTTCTCACAGCGCAGAGACTCAATAAGGTTCTCACAGCACAGAGACTCAATAAGGTTCTCACAGCACTGAGACACAATAAGGTTCTGACAGCACAAAGACTCAATAAGGTTCTCACAGCGCAGAGACTCAATAAGGTTCTCACAGCACAGAGACTCAATAAGGTTCTCACAGCACAGAGACTCAATAAGGTT
Source organism: Salmo salar (assembly GCF_965601325.2). Taxonomy (NCBI): domain Eukaryota; kingdom Metazoa; phylum Chordata; class Actinopteri; order Salmoniformes; family Salmonidae; genus Salmo; species Salmo salar. The sequence continues at coordinate 64,221,142 of NC_138312.1, read as the reverse complement.
CTCATAGCACAGAGACTCAATAAGGTTCTCACAGCACAGAGACTCAATAAGGTTCTCACAGCACAGAGACTCAATAAGGTTCTCACAGCACAGAGACACAATAAGGTTCTCACAGCACAGAGACTCAATAAGGTTCTCACAGCACAGAGACTCAATAAAGTTCTCACAGCGCAGAGACTCAATAAGGTTCTCACAGCGCAGAGACTCAATAAGGTTCTCACAGCGCAGAGACTCAATAAGGTTCTCACAGCGCAGAGACTCAATAAGGTTCTCACAGCACAGAGACTCAATAAGGTTCTCACAGCACAAAGACTCAATAAGGTTCGCACAGCACAGACTCAAGGTTCTCACAGCACAGAGACTAAATAAGGTTCTCACAGCACAGACTCAATAAGGTTCTCAAAGCACAAAGACTCAATAAGGTTCTCACAGCACAAAGACTCAATAAGGTTCTCACAGCACAGACTCAAGGTTCTCACAGCACAGAGACTCAATAAGGTTCTCACAGCACAGAGACTCAATAAGGTTCTCACAGCGCAGAGAATCAATAAGGTTCTGACAGCACAGAGACTCAATAAGGTTCTCACAGCACAAAGACTCAATAAGGTTCTCACAGCACAGAGACTCAATAAGGTTCTCACAGCGCAGAGACTCAATAAGGTTCTCACAGCACAGAGACTCAATAAGGTTCTCACAGCACAGAGACTCAATAAGGTTCTGACAGCACAAAGACTCAATAAGGTTCTCACAGCGCAGAGACTCAATAAGGTTCTCACAGCACAGAGACTCAATAAGGTTCTCACAGCACAGAGACTCAATAAGGTTCTCACAGCGCAGAGACTCAATAAGGTTCTCACAGCGCAGAGACTCAATAAGGTTCTCACAGCACAGAGACTCAATAAGGTTCTCACAGCACAGAGACTCAATAAGGTTCTCACAGCGCAGAGACTCAATAAGGTTCTCACAGCACAGAGACTCAATAAGGTTCTCACAGCACAGAGACTCAATAAGGTTCTCACAGCACAGACTCAAGGTTCTCACAGCACAAAGACTCAATAAGGTTCTCACAGCACAGAGACTCAATAAGGTTCTCACAGCGCCGAGAATCAATAAGGTTCTGACAGCACAGAGACTCAATAAGGTTCTCACAGCACAAAGACTCAAGGTTCTCACAGCACAGAGACTCAATAAAGTTCTCACAGCACAGAGACACAATAAGGTTCTCACAGCACAGAGACTCAATAAGGTTCTCACAGCACAGAGACTCAATAAAGTTCTCACAGCGCAGAGACTCAATAAGGTTCTCACAGCGCAGAGACTCAATAAGGTTCTCACAGCGCAGAGACTCAATAAGGTTCTCACAGCGCAGAGACTCAATAAGGTTGTCACAGCACAGAGACTCAATAAGGTTCTCACAGCACAAAGACTCAATAATGTTCGCACAGCACAGACTCAAGGTTCTCACAGCACAGAGACTAAATAAGGTTCTCACAGCACAGACTCAATAAGGTTCTCAAAGCACAAAGACTCAATAAGGTTCTCACAGCACAAAGACTCAATAAGGTTCTCACAGCACAGACTCAAGGTTCTCACAGCACAGAGACTCAATAAGGTTCTCACAGCACAGAGACTCAATAAGGTTCTCACAGCGCAGAGAATCAATAAGGTTCTGACAGCACAGAGACTCAATAAGGTTCTCACAGCACAAAGACTCAATAAGGTTCTCACAGCACAGAGACTCAATAAGGTTCTCACAGCGCAGAGACTCAATAAGGTTCTCACAGCACAGAGACTCAATAAGGTTCTCACAGCACAGAGACTCAATAAGGTTCTGACAGCACAAAGACTCAATAAGGTTCTCACAGCGCAGAGACTCAATAAGGTTCTCACAGCACAGAGACTCAATAAGGTTCTCACAGCACAGAGACTCAATAAGGTTCTCACAGCGCAGAGACTCAATAAGGTTCTCACAGCGCAGAGACTCAATAAGGTTCTCACAGCACAGAGACTCAATAAGGTTCTCACAGCACAGAGACTCAATAAGGTTCTCACAGCGCAGAGACTCAATAAGGTTCTCACAGCACAGAGACTCAATAAGGTTCTCACAGCACAGAGACTCAATAAGGTTCTCACAGCACAGACTCAAGGTTCTCACAGCACAAAGACTCAATAAGGTTCTCACAGCACAGAGACTCAATAAGGTTCTCACAGCGCCGAGAATCAATAAGGTTCTGACAGCACAGAGACTCAATAAGGTTCTCACAGCACAAAGACTCAAGGTTCTCACAGCGCAGAGACTCAATAAGGTTCTCACAGCACAAAGACTCAATAAGGTTCTCAATGTTGCTGCAGCGGATCACTTTGTGATGCTGTAGTTTGTCCTCCATGAACTGGACGTTGGCGTTGGTTTTGCAGAGACATGTGTCCCTATCCAGGACTGTTGCCCTGACAACACAAAAAGGATGTATTTTGCAGAAATCACAGTAGAAAATTCTAATTTCTGAATATTCCCTCTTAAACTTCTGATAAAGGATTCTGAATTGTGCCATTCAAGAAGTGCTTCTGCTTTTTCTTCTCGTTCCTCGTTAGTGTGTCCTGATTTCCCTGTTGTTGCTCTGCTGTTGTCATCACGCTCACAGAATCTAGTGATTTTCTCTTCTGTGGCAGTGCTAATCCTGTAACACTGATTTTGTAAGCTCATAGATTTCACTTCTCCCTTCTCCTGTTTTCTTCCAGTATCTCTCCCTGTCTTTTTCCAGATGTTCCTGGTATCTTATAGGATCATTTTTTTTATTTTGTTTCTATATGTCTGTGACCTCTGTGGTTTATGTGGCATCTTCTAAAAATAGACAATGTTAATGTATATAAACAAAGTGCATATACATCTAACAATTCAAATTGAATACAATCTGAACAACATAATAATAGAATATTGCACCATATCAAAGAATAATAAATAACAACGTGCAAAACTGCAGCATCCCACTAAAAACATTAAACTGGTCCCTCTCTTCTCTCTCTTCTTTAGTGCCATGTTATAACCAGCAGCACACAGCAATGCTGACCAGATTTTGCTTTTATGAGAGATTTGCATTCAGAAATGGAAGCTGCCTCACTTTCGAGGGGCTGATGTGGTTTCTTCTCTCAGTAATTATTTGTCCCGTTTTTGAGAAGACCCTCTCAGAGGGAACGGATGTGGCCACTATGCAGAGTCTCCCTGTCATGACTTTAGTTAGCCGTGGGTAGACAGAGGCCTTGTTCTTCCACCAGCTCAGAGGATCTGCAGATCTCAGAGGAGACAGAGGAGGGGCACCTCCAAATAGGATCGGACCTCCATTATGGCATCTGCTGAGGGATTCCTTCATGCTGCATCCCCAGTTGCTCTCTCGTCAAACAGCATCCAAACAGCAGACGTTTGTGGCACTACTGCTGGTGCTTCTGCTCCATCTGATCCCTCTTCTTCCTGTTGCCCTGGTGCCTGAGCCAGCTGGCTGCTGGGGCTGTCCCTCCCTCTTCTTCCTGTTGCCCTGGTGCCTGAGCCAGCTGACTGCTGGGGCTGTCCCTCCCTCTCCTTCCTGTTGCCCTGGTGCCTGAGCCAGCTGGTTGCTGGGGCTGTCCCTCCCTCTCCTTCCTGTTGCCCTGGTGCCTGAGCCAGCTGACTGCTGGGGCTGTCCCTCCCTCCCTCTTCTTCCTGTTGTCCTGGTGCCTGAGCCAGCTGACTGCTGGGGCTGTCCCTCCCTCCCTCTCCTTCCTGTTGCCCTGGTGCCTGAGCCAGCTGGCTGCTGGGACTGTCCCTCCCTGCTACTGAGGTTATTCTTTGAAGAGCCTCATCAATCGCTCTGGCATCACTGAAGGCTAACTTATTAAATCAAACCGTGCAGCGGTTTCTGATAGAACGTGATTATATTCCATTCTGTGTAACTTTCTGTCCATTGATGAACATAGGGTGTCCATCAACTCTGTCACATGTCCTGTGGTTACATTTGCTTCTCTCTGGCGACTGGCTGTGATTCGCTGTAGACCCTTACACAGGAGTATCATTTGTAAGGCTGTCACATAGCTGAAAAGAGAGAGCAGTAACTTATTAGTTCAGGTTTATGTTTTGTCTACTGATACTACATTCTCATCTACTGCTCATATACAGTTAAAGTCGGAAGTCTACATTCACTAAGGTATGTACACTTAGTCATTAAAATTTGTTTTTCAACCACCACATATATATCAATGTATTTAAACTCACAAAAAAAATAAACATTTCTTTTTCAGGACCCTGTCTTTCAACAAAAAACATTTTAAAATCCAAATAACATAACAGATCTTCATTGTAAAGGGTTCAAACACTGTTTCCCATGCTTGTTCAATGAACCATAAACAATTAATGAACATACACCTGTGGAACGGTCGTTAAGACACTAACAGCTTACAGACGGTAGGCAATTAAGGTCACAGTTATGAAAACTTAGGACACTAAAGAGGCCTTTCTACTGACTCTGAAAAACACCAAAAGAATCAAAAGGACCAAAGGACCAAAAACACCAAAAGATCCAAAAGGATCCCTGCTGACCTGCGTGAATGTGCCTTAGGCATGCTGCAAGGAGGCGTATGGACTGCAGATGTGGCCAGGGCAATAAATTGCAATGTCCATACTGTGAGACACCAAAGACAGCACTACAGGGAGACAGGACGGACAGCTGATCGTCCTCGCAGTGGCAGACCACGTGTAACAACACCTGCACAGGATCGGTACATCCAAACATCACACCTGCGGGACAGGTGGAGGATGGCAACAACAACTGCCCGAGTTACACCAGGAACGCACAATCCCTCCATCAGTGCTCAGACTGTCTGCAATAGGCTGAGAGAGGCTGGACTGAGGGCTTGTAGGCCTGTTGTAAGGCAGGTCCTCACCAGACATCTCCGGCAACAACTTCGCCTATGGGCACAAATCCCCCGTCGCTGGACCAAACAGGACTGGCAACAAGTGCTCTTCACTGATGAGTCACGGTTTTGTCTCACCAGGGGTGATGGTCGGATTCGCGTTTATCGCCGAAGGAATGAGCGTTACATCGAGGCCTGTACTCTGGAGCGGGATCGATTTGGAGGTGGATGGTCCGTCATGGTCTGGGGCGGAGTGTCACAGCATCATCGGACTGAGCTTGTTGTCATTGCAGACAATCTCAACGCTGTGCATTACAGGGAAGACATCCTCCTCCCTCATGTGGTACCCTTCCTGCAGGCTCATCCTGACATGACCCTCCAGCATGACAATGCCACCAGCCATACTGCTCGTTCTGTGCGTGATTTCCTGCAAGACAGGAATGTCAGTGTTCTGCCATGGCCAGCGAAGAGCCCGGATCTCAATCCCATTGAGCACGTCTGGGACCTGTTGGATCGGAGGGTGAGGGCTAGGGCCATTCCCCCCAGAAATGTCCAGGAACTTGCAGGTGCCTTGGTGGAAGAGTGGGGTAACATCTCACAACAAGAACTGGCAAATCTGGTGCAGTCCATGAGGAGGAGATGCACTGCAGTACTTAATGCAGCTGGTGGCCACACCAGATACTGACTGTTACTTTTGATTTTGACCTCCCCTTTGTTCAGGGACACATTATTCCATTTCTGTTAGTCACATGTCTGTGGAACTTGTTCAGTTTATGTCTCAGTTGTTGAATCTTGTTCATACAAATATTTACACATGTTCATACAAATATTTACACATGTTAAGTTTGCTGAAAATAAATGCAGTTGACAGCAAGAGGACGTTTCTTTATTTGCTGAGTTTATATATTTTATATTTGTTTTGTGATGTTGGTGGGAGGTGCACTTGATTCAACAGCCCTGTTGGTGGGAGGTGCACTTGATTCAACAGCCCTGTTGGTGGGAGGGGCACTTGATTCAACAGCCCTGTTGGTGGGAGGTCGCACTTGATTCAACAGCCCTGTTGGTGGGAGGTGCACTTGATTCAACAGCCCTGTTGGCGGTAGGTGCACTTGATTCAACAGCCCTGTTGGCGGTAGGTGCGCTTGATTCAACAGCCCTGTTGGTGGGAGGTGCACTTGATTCAACAGCCCTGTTGGCGGTAGGTGCACTTGATTCAACAGCCCTGTTGGTGGGAGGTGCACTTGATTCAACAGCCCTGGCACCGGTAAAGCAAAGTGTTCCCATTTTGAATCATTTCATGTGTCTGAAGATAGAACTCCGCCTACCAGGCACGCCCAGAGAGCCAATCAAGTTCACCTACAGGCCTACAGCTGGCCAATCAGATAGCTCCGATCACCATGTCTGCCATAGACTGTAAAAAAAGAACGAACGCACAGCAAATATGATACTTCAGAGATTTCAACACTTTTAAAACCTGAGAGAGACTCAACAAACACAGTATGTTCATGTTTAATGAAGTTGTTATTCAGCAGTGTCGACACTTTTATAAATAAAAATAAAATGCTTCTCCATACTTCCACTAACTACAACCAGCACTGCAGCTGTAACGAATGAGTATACCAAAGTGTTTCCAATAAGCGTTTGTTATTATTAGCAGCTTGGGTCTTTTTTAATATCAAGGAATATTTCACTTTCTCTGATCATAGGAGTAACGACATGAATTGGTGCATGAGGCAGAAATAACGCAGTGCGATTTGAGTTTCGCCATCAGCTGGAAGACTGTGTCCCCTTTTCTCAGCAGAGGGACGGAGGGCAGAGGGACGGTGAGTCAGGTGAGAGGCAGTCTCACCACAGCCCTCTCCCTCCCCTCAGACTGACCATCAGATCCAGGTCATCAGTCCAGTAAAGGAAAAAAAAGCGAATTATTTATTTAATTATTATTACACACAGCTGTGTCTCACAAGTAATACAACAAACTATCTATTACCAGTGTGATCATACAGCTACAATTTTTCCCCCCAATATAATTTCTAAATGGTCTGAGAAGAACAACATTGGCAGAGCATTTCAAGCATAGCCAAGATGCAGTGATAATGTATTGGGCCTATAGCCTACTACAAACCTCATTGCTACAGAACTGTTTTTTTAATTGGTTAATGTTGCATAGGCGTATGTTTAAGTGATGCTTAACAGGAGATCTCAGCTTGCGTTTTGACTCAAAGGGATCTTAACTCAAAAGGTTGGTGCAATAGTCAAACTAATACAAATCTAAGAAGCTAAACATTGCGAAGACGTAAAAAATATTTCTGGATCTCCAGGACATTCAACAGCTAAAATGTTACAGGGAATGAAGAGGTTCCGGAGCATGTGCTCCCAGGTTCCGGAGCATGTGCTCCCAGGTTCCAGAGCATGTGCTCCCAGGTTCCCGAGCATGTGCTCCCAGGTTCCCGAGCATGTGCTCCCAGGTTCCCGAGCATGTGCTCCCAGGTTCCTGAGCATGTGGATCTGAATAGAAACTTGAATCCGACTGGAGAACAGTTTTATTTTGTGTTAAAGTTGGTCAGTTTCCCCCCCATCCAGTAGGTGGCGGCATGCACCTTTTAGTTGTTTGCGGGCCGCTGTAATACCATAGAAAATGATAGTTCCACAGAGAACAACGAGACAGATATTTCAGCAGATGTATAAAAATGGGAAGCATCCAGTTGACGTTTCCACTCGCTACGAAATATAATGACAAGAGGAAGCCCAGGAATAGGGAGAAGATGGTATTACCAAATATGGAGTGAGAGGAAGGCCAGTGGCGGGCCGTGGGACAAGATGGTATTACCAAATATGGTAGTGAGAGGAAGCCCAGGAATAGGGACAAGATGGTATTACCAAATATGGAGTGAGAGGAAGGCCAGTGGCGGGCCGTGGGACAAGATGGTATTACCAAATATGGTAGTGAGAGGAAGGCCAGTGGTGGGCCGTGGGACAAGATGGTATTACCAAATATGGAGTGAGAGGAAGGCCAGTGGCGGGCCGTGGGACAAGATGGTATTACCAAATATGGTAGTGAGAGGAAGGCCAGTGGCGGGCCGTGAGACAAGATGCCGTGAGATGGATTTTGGCCGACATTCTGCACATTTTCTCATCAATGAAACATTTAACCTCCATACAGTTTTCTGTTTCCAAAACTAGAATCTGTAACAAACAGAGTGGACTGCGTTTTGTAGACTTTCCCTAACGGAAATATGCAAATAAATGCTAGAACGCGCCAATAGGAACTCACTAGTTCGTGCTGGGTTCAGCCCACCTCTGTACTTGTTCTGCCCATTCATTGGCTCCAGGCTTTGGTCCATCTTGGGTTAGTTATAAAAAGCTTTGAAAGTACGCATCACGAGTTTTGATTGGTTTAAAGTTTAGTACACGGCGGCATTTCCCTGTCCAGCTAGCGAACATAAAAGTAAGTATTTTGAAATGCAAGAATTGACAACAAATGGAAATATGTTCAGAATAACTAAATATACCCAATATGTGAAAACCAGCTCCTCCCTTGACATATAGCACCAGTCAAAAGTTTGGACACACCTACTCATTCAAGGGTTTTTCTTAATTTTTACTATTTTCTACATTGTAGAATAGTAATGAAGACATCAAAACAATGAAATAACACATGGAATCATGTAGTAACCAAAGAAAAGTGTTAAACAAATCAAAATATATTTTAGATTCTTCAAAGTAGCCACCCTTTGCCTTTATGACAGCTTTGCACACTCTTGGCATTCTCTCAACCAGCTTCATGAGGAATGCTTTTCCAACAGTCTTGAAGGAGTTCCCACATATGCTGAGCACTTGTTGGCTGCTTTTCGTTCACTCTGCGGTCCAACTCATCCCAAACCATCTCAATTGGGTTGAGGTCGAATGATTGTGGAGGCCAGGTCATCTGATGCAGCACTCCATCACTCTCCTTCTTGGTCAAATAGCCCTTACCCAGACTAAGGGTGTGTTGGGTCATTGTCCTGTTGAAAAACAAATGATAGTCCAACTAAGCGCAAACCAGATGGGATGGTGTATCGCTGCAGAATGCTGTGGTAGCCATGCTGGTTAAGTGTGCCTTGAATTCTAAATAAATCACAGACAGTGTCAATAGCAAAGCTCCCCCACACCATCACACCTCCTCCTCCATGCTTCACGGTGGGAACCACAATACAGAGATACGTTCACCTACTCCGCGGCTCACACGGCGGTTGGAACCAAAAATCTAACATTTGGACTCATCAGACCAAAGGACAGATTTCCACCTGTCTAATGTCCATTGCTCGTGTTTCTTGGCCCAAGCAAGTCTCTTCTTATTATTGGTGTCCTTTAGTAGTGGTTTCTTTGCAGCAATTTGACCATGAAGGCCTGATTCATCTGAACAGTTGATTTTAAGATGTGTCTGTTACTTGAACTCTGAAGCATTTATTTGGGCTGCAATCTCTGTGGCTGGTAACTCTAATGAACGTATCCTCTACAGCAGAGGTAACTCTGGGTCTTCCTTTCCTGTGGCGGTCCTCATGAGAGCCAGTTTCATCATAGCACATGATGGGTTTTTGAGACTGCACCTAACTTCTATGGGCTAGGTGGGACGGTAGCGTCCCACCTGCGGGACACAGCCAGTGAAATATCAGGGCGGCAAATTGAAAAACAAAATGTCATAATTCAACTTTCTCAAACATACAACTATTTTACACCTTTTTAAAGATACACTTCTCCTTGATGTAACCACATTGTCCGATTTCAAAAAGGCTTTACAGCGAAAGCAAAACATTAGATTATGTTAGAAGAGTACATAGACAAAAATAATCACACAGCCATTTTCCAAGCAAGGACATGTGTCAATAAAACCCAAAACACAGCGAAATGAAGCACTAACCTTTGACGATCTTTATCAGATGACACTCCTAGGACATTATGTTACACAATACATGTATGTTTTGTTCGATAAAGTTCATATTTATATCCAAAAACAGCATTATACATTGGCGTGTGACGTTCAGAAAATATTTTGCCTCCAATACTCCCGGTGAATCAGCACAACAATTTACAAAAATACCCATCATAAACGTTGATAAAATATTAAACTGTTATTCAAAGAATTATAGATGAACATCTCCTTAATGCAACCGCTGTGACAGATTTCAAAAAAGCTTCACGGGGAAAGCACACTTTGCAATAATCTGAGTACGGCGCTCAGAAACATACACCAGGCAATACAGATACCCGCCATTTTGGAGTCATCTAAAATTATAAATAGCATTAGAAAAATTCACTTACCTTTGATGATCTTCATCGGAAGGCACTTCCAGGAATCCCAGGTCCACAACAAATGTTGTTTTGTTCGATAAAGTCCATAATTTATGTCCAAATAAGTCCTTGTTGTTTGCGTGTTCAGTAAGCTACTCCAAATGTAGGAAGCGCGACGAAAATGTCAGGACAAAAAGTTATATTTACGTTCATTGAAACATATCAAACGTTGTAAAACATCAATCTTTAGGGCCTTTTTAACTTAGAACTTCAATAATATTCCAACTGGACGATTCCAGTGTCTTGAAAAACGTTTTGGAACACAGCTACCTCCACACGTGAATGCATAATTGTGGCCTGTCATTCTCTCGGTCATCAGACTCCAGGAGGTCTTGTTCGCTCTCTGTTGACTGCAAAAGCCTGAAACACGTTCTAAAGACTGTTGACATCTAGTGGAAGCCTTAGGAAGTGCAAATTGAACCCTAAGTCACTGTTTACTGAATAGGCCCAGTCTTGAAAAACTACAATCCACTTCCTGGTTGGATTTTTCTCAGGTTTGTGCCTGCCATATGAGTTATGTTATACTCACAGACACCATTCAAACAGTTTTAGAAACTTCAGAGTCTTTTCTATCCAAATCTACTAATAATGTGCATATTCTAGTTTCTGAGCCAGAGTAGTAACCTGTTTAAATTGGGTACGTTTTTCATCCGGCCGTGAAAATACTGCCCCCTAGCCCAGACAGGTTTTAAAGACATTTTCAGAATTCTTGAAATTTTCCGGATTGACTGACCTTCATGTCTTAAAGTAATGATGGATTGTCGTTTCTCTTTGCTTATTTGAACTGTTCTTGCCATAATGTGGACTTGGTCTTTTACCAAATAGGGCTATCTTCTGTATACCACCCCTACCTTGTCACAACACAACTGATTGTCTCAAATGTATTAAGAAGGAAAGAAATTCCACAAATTAACTTTTAACAAGGCACACCTGTTAATTGAAATGCTTTCCAGGTGACTACCTCATTAAGCTGGTTGAGAGAATGCCAAGAGTGTGCAAAGCTGTAATCAAGGCAAAGGGTGGCTACTTTGAAGAATCTCAAATATAAAATACATTTTGATTTGTTTAACACTTTTTTTGGTTACTATATGATTCCATATGTGTTATTTCATAGTTGATGTCTTCACTATTATTCTACAATGTAGAAAATAGTACAAAAAATAAAGAAAAACCATGGAGATCGATCATTTGTGCTCCCGTGTGACGCAGCGGTCTAAGGCACTGCATCTCAGTGCAAGAGGCGTTACTACAGTCCCTGGTTCAAATCCAGGCTGTATCACATCCAGCCGATGATTGGGAGTCCCATAGGGCGGCGCTCAATTGGCCCAGCGTCGTCAGGTTTGGCCGGGATAAGATGTCATCGTAAATAAGAATTTGTCTGACTTACCTAGTTAAGTAAAGGTTAAAAAAAATATATATAAAATCTGGAAAACTAAAGCAGCCCAACACCTATGGGTGCCAATATAGCTAAGACGGTTTCTTTGACAGTTTGCTTGTTGTATAGCATTACTATTAGACATAAAGGCTCATACATGCTTACAACATGTTATGGAGTTTTACCAAGTGTCACTGGTATGATGAATTGACAGTGACAACTAAACTGACACATGAGGTTTCCTCTACGGCCACCAGGGGGAGCTATGACACAAACAGATTTAATTTAAAAGGTACTGAATTGCCATTTGATGAATTCCAGGAAGAAAAGGGACAGAGACCGTTTGACGAAATAGAGATAGTGTATTTAATATCTCTTATCTGACAACTGGAAATATTTGGCGTATTTGGCGTATACTGAATTCTCAAGCTTTCTGTTTGCTGCTTTCTCCGGTGGCCCCTTCCTCTTCAGAAATGCTGTGTATCTCCCAGCTGAGGCAGGCGTCAGAGTCTGAGTCATCTGAGTCGTCCTCGCCCTGCTCCGCCAGGGAGGCTGTCTTGGTCAGCATCACGTCCAAACTCCTGTAGGCCATCGGGTCAAAGCTGGTCCGCCCAGACCTGATAGAGAGAGAGAGAGAGAGAGAGAGAGAGAGAGAAATGTGTATTTACTGCACAATTTAAAAGCACTACAGAGTATCACTGGCAGGGAGGTGGAATTATTTGAAACAATTCACACATTTTAATATATGAATAAAACAAATGACAATTATAAATTCAAAAACAAATTTTCGTCTAATTCTGTACCTCCAGGCCTTGAGGTCCTGAGAGATGTTCTTGACCAGGCTCTTCCCTCTCACGATGCCCATCCTGCGGACGTCAATGCCGGACATCAGGTCCTCTACGTACTGACCCAGGGAGATGGACTCTCTATACTGGGCTGACCAGTCCACTGGCTCCAGGACCTGCTCCAGGTATAAAAATACAAAATACATTGTGGTCCTGTATGGCTCAGTTGGTAGGGCATGGCGCTTGCAATGCCTGGGTTGCGAGTTCCAGGGCCCGCCATACGTAAAATGTAAAACTTTGGATAGAAGTGTCTGCCAAAAGACAAAAACTGGTTGAATCAATATTTTTTCCACGTCATTTCAAACCCAAAATTCAATTTGATGACTTTGAATCTATGTGGAAAACTGATTGGATTTGCAAAAAAATTATCAACATTAGGGTATTAGGGGAATGGCGGCCATTTTACGGGCTCCTAATACCCTCCTGACCAATAATTGTGCTATTTTGTGTACTTTTTGGCATTTATCAGAAGTTTTTTGTTTGTTTGTTGTAGATAATATTTCCGCCATCATTTCCTATGACTGAAAAGCGCTTCTTGATCACTAACCTGAATTTGGATGAAGACTTCTACTTCAATGAGGCAAAAGACATTGATTATTATATACACTCGGAGACGGTGCTATAGAGGCCGGTGTGCGAGATACCTGACTACATCGGAGAGTGGATAAACCACCTCTACCCTCCGTTCTATTGGCGAACGTACAATCACTGGAGAATAAACTGGATGAGCTCCATTCGAGACTATCCTATCAACATGATTTGAAGACCTGTAATATGTTTCTCACAATCGTAGCTGAACAAGGCCATAGTAAATATAAATCTAGACGGTTTTTCTATACATCGGCAGGACAGAACGGTGGCGTCGGGGAAGCTCGTGTGTGTCTGTTTGTTAACAACCGCTGGTGCGCTAATATTAAAATCTGGAGGTTCTGCTCACCCGAGTTAGATTACCTCATGATAAGCTGTAAAGTTTATGTTTTTCAAAGCTGTCTATTTACAACCACAAACACTCAACGAACTGTATAAGTGCATCAACAATGTCGTCCCCACAGTGACCGTACGTACATATCCCAACCAGAAGACATGGATTACAGGCAACAACCACACTGAGCTAAAGGCTAGATCTGCCACTTTTAACCTGTTGGGGGTAGGGGGCAGTATTTGCACGGCCGGATAAAAAACGTACCCGATTTAATCTGGTTATTACTACTGCCCATAAACTAGAATATGCATATAATTATTGGCTTTGGATAGAAAACACGCTAAAGTTTCTAAAACTGTTTGAATGGTGTCTGTGAGTATAACAGAACTCATATGGCAGGCAAAAACCTGAGAAGATTCCTTACAGGAAGTGACCTGTCTGACAAGTTCTTGTTCTTCTTGGCTCTCTTTAATGAAAACTGAGGATCTTTGCTGTAACGTGACACTTCCTACGGCTCCCATAGGCTCTCAGAAGGCGGGAAAAAGCTGAATGATGTAATTCCAGCCACTGGCTGAAAAACAGTAGCGCTTTTGGTAAGTGCTCTATCAGAGGACAATGGGACTGAGGCGCGTGCACAAGTCGACCCCATGTTTTTATTTTCTCTCTCTTTGAACCTAAACACGCTTTCCCGGTCGGAATATTATCGCTTTTTTTACGAGAAAAATGGCATAAAAATTGATTTTAAACAGCGGTTGACATGCTTCGAAGTACGGTAATGGAATATTTAGAATTTTTTTGTCACGAAATGCGTCGTGCGCGTCACCCTTCTTTACCATTCGGATAGTGTCTTGAACGCACGAACAAAACGCCGCTATTTGGATATAACTATGGATTATTTTGAACCAAACCAACATTTGTTATTGAAGTAGAAGTCCTGGGAGTGCATTCTGACGAAGAACAGCAAAGGTAATACAATTTTTCTTATAGTAAATCTGACTTAGGTGAGGGCTAAACTTGGTGGGTGTCTAAATAGCTAGCCCTGTGATGCCGGGCTATCTACTTAGAATATTGCAAAATGTGCTTTCACCGAAAAGCTATTTTAAAATCGGACATAGCGAGTGCATAGAGGAGTTCTGTATCTATAATTGTTAAAATAATTGTTATGTTTTTTGTGAACGTTTATCGTGAGTAATTTAGTAAATTCACCGGAAGTTTGCGGGGGGTATGCTAGTTCTGAACGTCACATGCTAATGTAAAAAGCTGGTTTTTGCTATAAATATGAACTTGATTGAACAAAACATGCATGTATTGTATAACATAATGTCCTAGGGTTGTCATCTGATGAAGATCATCAAAGGTTAGTGCTGCATTTAGCTGTGGTTTGGGTTTATGTGACATTATATGCTAGCTTGAAAAATGGGTGTCTGATTATTTCTGGCTTGGTACTCTGCTGACATAATCTAATGTTTTGCTTTCATTGTAAAGCCTTTTTGAAATCGGACAGTGTGGTTAGATTAACGAGAGTCTTGTCTTTAAAATGGTGTAAAATAGTCATATGTTTGAGAAACTGAAGTAATAGCATTTCTAAGGTATTTGAATAACGCGCCACGGGATTCAACTGGCTGTTGAGTAGGTGGGACGAATTCGTCCCGCCGACCCTAGAGAGGTTAAAGAGCGGGACACTAATCCGAACGGTTATAAGAAATCCCGCTATGCCCTCCGACGAACCATCAAACAGGCAAAGCGTCAATACAGGATCAAGATCAAATCCTACTACACCAGCTCTGAAGCTCGTCAAATGTGCCTAGGCTTGCAAACTATCACGGATTACAAAGGGAAACCCAGCCACAAGCTGACCAGTGACATGAGCCGACCAGACAAGCTAAATACCTTCTATGTTTGCTTCGAGGCTAGCAACACTGAACCGTGCATGAGAGCACCAGCTGTTCTGGACGACTGCGATCGTGCACTCATTATCCGATTTGAGTAAGACCTTTAAACATGTTAACATTCACAAGGCCGCAGTACCAGACAGATTACCAGGACACATACTCAGAGCATGCTCTGACCAACTGGCAAGTGTCTTCACTGACATTTTAAACCTCTCCCTGACCCAATCTGTAATATCTACATGTTTCAAGTAGACCACCGTAGTCCCTGTGCCAAGACCGCCAAGGTAACCTGTCTAAATGACTATTGTAGCGTTCACATCTGTAGATGTGCAACGTGAGAATGCTGTTCATTGACTACAGCTCAGCGTTCAACACCATAGTGCCTTCCAAGCTCATCACTAAACTATGGTCCCCTCCCTCTGCAACTGGATCCTGGACTTCCTGATGGGCCGCCCCCTGGTGGTGAGGGTAGGCAACAACACATCCACCACACTCAACACGGGAGCCCCTCAGGGGTGTGTGCTCAGTCCCCTCCTGTACTCTCTGGTCACCCACGACTGCATGGC
The DNA here is from genome assembly GCF_965601325.2 of Salmo salar. NCBI lineage: Eukaryota > Metazoa > Chordata > Actinopteri > Salmoniformes > Salmonidae > Salmo > Salmo salar. The sequence goes on along the minus strand of NC_138312.1, from coordinate 64,205,336 downwards.
ACAACTCCAACACCATCATCATTAAGTTTGCCAACAACACAATGGTGATAGGTCAGATTTTTTTATATATATATTTTTTTTAAGTAAACTTTATTTAACTAGGCAAGTCAGTTAAGAACAAATTCTCATTTTCAATGACGGCCTAGGAACAGGAACATGTTCAGGGGCAGAAAGACAGACTTTTTACTTGTCAGCTTGGGGATTCGATCTAGCTACCCATCGGTTACAAGTCCAACGCTCTAACCACTAGGCTACCTGCTGCCTCGATTATTGACGAAGATGAGAGAGGTCAGAGACCGGAAAGTGTGGTGCCAGGACAACAACCTTTCCCTCAATGTCAGGAAACGGAAGGCTGAGCACGCCTCAGCAGGCTGAAAAGATTTGTCATCCTCAAAAAGTTCTACAGCTGCACCATTGAGAGCATCTTGACTGGCTGCATCACCACTTGGTATGGCAACTGCTTGACATCTGACCGCAAGGCGCTACAGAGGGTAGTGCGTACAGCCCATTACATCACTAGGGCCAAGCTCCCTGTCATCCAGGAGCTTTATACCAGGTGGTGCCAGAGGAAAGCCCTAAAAATTGTCAAAGAATGTTCTCTCTGCTACCGCAAGGCAAGCGGTACCAGTGGCCATTTGATTAATTGTTCATTAGTCTTATGGCTTGGGGGTAGAAGTTGTTAAGGAGCCTTTTGTTCCTAGACTTGGCGCTCTGGTACATATACCTCAACAACTCTGTACCCTGCACATCAACTCTGTACTGGTACCCCATGTATAAAGCCAAGTTATCATGGACTCTGTACTGGTACCCCATGTATATAGCCAAGTTCCCAAGTTCTCTCACGTCACCCCGCTCCTCCGCTCTCTCCACTGGCTTCCAGTCGAAGCTCGCATCCGCTACAAGACCATGGTGCTTGCCTACGGAGCTGTGAGGGGAACGGCACCTCCGTACCTTCAGGCTCTGATCAGGCCCTACACCCAAACAAGGGCACTGCGTTCATCCACCTCTGGCCTGCTCGCCTCCCTACCTCTGAGGAAGCACAGTTCCCGCTCAGCCCAGTCAAAACTGTTCGCTGCTCTGACACCCCAATGGTGGAACAAGCTCCCTCACGACGCCAGGACAGCGGAGTCAATCACCACCTTCCGGAGACACCTGAAACCCCACCTCTTCAAGGAATACCTGGGATAGGATAAAGTAATCCTTCTAACCCCCCCCTTAAAAGATTTAGATGCACTATTGTAAAGTGGTTGTTCCACTGGATATTTAGGTGAATGCACCAATTTGTAAGTCGCTCTGGATAAGAGCGTCTGCTAAATGACTAAAATGTAAATGTAAATGTAAGTTATCATGGACTCTGTACTGGTACCCAGTGTACACTACCGTTCAAAAGTTTAGGGTCACTTAGAAATGTCCTTGTTTTTGAAAGACAAGCACATTTTCTGTCCATTAAAATAACATCAAGTTGATCAGAAATACAGTGTAGACATTGTTAATGTTGTAAATGACTATTGTAGCTGGAAACGGCTGATTTTTAATGGAATATCTACATAGGCGAACAGAGGCCCATTATCAGCAACCATCACTCCTGTGTTCCAATGGCACGTTGTGTTAGCTAATCCAAGTTTATCATTTTAAAAGGCTAATTGTTCATTAGAAAACCTTTTGCAATTATGTTAGCACATCTGAAAACTGTTGTTCTGATTAAAGAAGCTCTAAAACTAGTCTTCTTTAGACTAGTTGAGTATCTGGAGCATCAACATTTGTGAGTTCGATTACAGGCTCAAAATGGCCACAAACAAAGAACTTTCTTCTGAAACTCGTCAGTCTATTCTTGTTCTGAGAAATGAAGGCTATTCCATGTGTGAAATTGCCAAGAAACTGAAGATCTCGTACAACGCTGTGTACTACTCCCTTCACAGAACAGAGCAAACTGGCTCTAACCAGAATAGAAAGAGGAGTGGGAGGCCCCGGTGCACAACTGAGCAAGAGGACAAGCACATTAGTGTGTCTAGTTTGAGAAACAGACGCCTCACAAGTCCTCAACTGGATATTGAACTGTGCCCAGTGGGTTATTTCCAAAGGGGTCTTCTGGTCAAACAGAATAACATCTATTGATTAAAGAACAACAGACTGGTCTACTGAGGCTAAATGATGATGATGATGATGATGAAAAGACCAGAACATGCCATTCATTACCTTCTCAGCCTCTCTGTGTAGACGCCTCTCCCCCTTCAGGAAGTCAACAGGGCTCTTACTGGCATCTACATGTTTCTTCATCTCAGCGTGGACCTTGAATGAATTCATGCATTTGATTAGATTATTGTAACAGGATATATCTTTATACTTTAGCCAACATATTTTAGTGTTCTGTTGTTATGTGTCTTGTATGTAACAATTCATCAACACACATGAAGTGAATTCCCTGTGGAACTCCCTGAGCCAGGGTTGTGGGTTCGATTCCCACGGGGGGGCCAGTACAAAAACAAAAATGCATGAAATGAGATGAAATGGATGCATTCACTACTGTAAGTCACTCTGGATAAGAGCGTCTGCTAAATGACTAAAATGTAAAATGTAATTGAATTTCCAAGAAAGTTAAAGGTAACAGTGGATGCAATATATTTAATACAGGTTTGATACAATACCAGCTGCAACACACAGTTGTTTCAGCAAAATCGTTTTTTTTATAACTAACCAAGATAGAACACAGCCTGTTGTTTCCAATGACAGCAAATGAATCATAGTGGGCAGAACAAGCAAGGAGGTGGGCAGAGCCAAGCACGAGATAGCGAGATCGTATTGGTGCGTTCTATCATGTATTTGCATATTTCTGTTAGGGAACCCCTACTCTGTGAAATGGGCTGTGTGCAATAACTCAATTCACCCTTGGAACTCCTTCTAAACAACACCATTTAAAAAAAAAGTAAAAAAAATTCAGCAAAGAGTAAAGTCTATAAAACGCAGTCCACTCCAGTTTGTTACAGATTATGGAGATCAACTCTTCATTGATGAGAAGATTAGCAGTATGGCAGCCAAAAAAAACCATCTTCTTCCACTGCCGGCCACTAGGCTTCCTTTCATCACCAAATTTGATAGTGAGTGGAAATACAATCAGGATATTCAAATTTCTACATCAGGTGAAATATCTGGCTCGTTGTTCTATCTATTTCTATTTTGCCTCCATATCTGTGCTTCAGCTCCACTATAAGGGTCAGAGTAGTGCAGAAGATGTCGCACGCTGAGGCAGTGAAGAAAGTATGGGTGATAGATGGATCAAGGGTGAGGGATTCTGAGAGGATCCCTGTGATAGTAGTAGATCAGAACAGAGGGATCGGCCAATGAGTGATATACAGTACCAGTCAAAGTTTGGACACACCTACTCATTCCAGGGTTGTTCTTTATTTTCTTTTTTCTATTTTCTACATAATACAATAATTGTAGAATAATAGTGAAGACATCAAAACTAGAAAATAACACATATGGAATCATGTAGTAACCAAAATAGTGTTAAACAAATTCAAATATTTTAGATTCCTCAAAGTAGCCACCCTTTGCCTTGATGACAGCTTTTGCACTCTTGGCATTCTCTCAACCAGCTTCATGAGGTAGTCACCTGGAATGCATTTCAATTAACAGGTGTGCCGTATTAGAAGTTAATTTGTGGATTTTCTTTCCTTATTGCGTTTGAGCCAATCAGTTGTGTTGTGACAAGGTAGGAGTGGTATACAGAAGATAGCCTTATTTGGTAAAAGACCAAGTCCATATTATGGCAAGAACAGCTCAAATAAGCAAAGAGGAAAGACAGTCCATCATTACTTTAAGACATGAAGGTCAGTCAATCCGGAGAATTTCAAGAACTTAGAAAGTTTCTTCAAGTGCAGTCGCAAAAAAAAAACATCAAGCGCTGTGATGAAACTGGCTCTCATGAGGACCGTCACAGGAAAGGAAGACCCAGAGTTATCCTCTGCTGCAGAGGATACGTTCATTAGAGTTACCTGCACCTCAAAATGCAGCCCAAATAAATGCGTCACAGAGGTAACTCTTAACATAATTAGATGCCAACTGCAGTTAAACTCCACCGAAGAAGACTGTGTGAATGTCTACCTGCTACACAGAGCACGTTGTTAAGAGAGGAGCGGCGGGGGAGAGCATCTTTACTCTATTTTTATACTCACTGGTATAAACTACTAGGTATCTGTACTTTACTTCACTACATTTTCTAAAGAAAATGATGTACTTTTTACTCCATACATGTTCCCTGACACCCAAAAGTACTCGATACATATTGAATGCTTAGCAGGACAGAAAATGGTCCGATTCACACACTTATCAAGAGAACATCCCTGGTCATCCCTACTGCCTCTGATCTGGAGGACTCACTAAACAGAGAACATCCCTGGTCATCGCTACTGCCTCTGATCTGGAGGACTCACTAAACAGAGAACATCCCTGGTCATCCCTACTGCCTCTGATCTGGAGGACTCACTAAACAGAGAACATCCCTGGTCATCCCTACTGCCTCTGATCTGGAGGACTCACTAAACAGAGAACATCCCTGGTCATCCCTACTGCCTCTGATCTGGAGGACTCACTAAACAGAGAACATCCCTGGTCATCCCTACTGCCTCTGATCTGGAGGACTCACTAAACAGAGAACATCCCTGGTCATCCCTACTGCCTCTGATCTGGAGGACTCACTAAACAGAGAACATCCCTGGTCATCCCTACTGCCTCTGATCTGGAGGACTCACTAAACAGAGAACATCCCTGGTCATCCCTACCGCCTCTGATCTGGAGGACTCACTAAACAGAGAACATCCCTGGTCATCCCTACTGCCTCTGATCTGGTGGACTCACTATACACACATGCCTCTTTGTAAATTATGTCTGAGTGTTGGAGTGTGCCCCTGGCTATCTGTAAATAAATTTTAAAAAACACATTGTGCTGTCTGCTTAATATAAGGAATTTTAAATTATTTTGATACTTAAGTATATTTTAGCAATTTATTTACTTTTGATACTTCAGTATATTTAAAACCAAATACTTTTAGACTTTTACTCAAGTAGTATTTTACTGGGGGACTTCTCTATTAATGTATCTTTACTTTTACTCAATAAGCATTTTACTTGTCATTTTCTATTAATGTATCTTTACTTTTACTCAAGTATGATGTACTTTTTCCACCACTTTCCCCTACTGTACCATATTCATCCAATAATCAACATGAAATACCCACAGGAGACTGTGGTTCCAGGTTTTCCCTAAGTGCCTCTTAAATTATTGCTAGTGGTTGTACTACACAGTTATCCTTTTATTACACATGTTGTTTTTGTTTACATTGTGAACATAGTCAATGTAGCTAGCTAGAGTTTTCTGCTAGATAGTAGCTTCTTGACTTCATAACTCTTAGTAAAATAACCAGTGGTGCCTATTGGAGGACACAGCCAGTGGTGCCTATTGGAGGACACAGCCAGTGGTGCCTATTGGAGGACACAGCCAGTGGTGCCTATTGGAGGCCACAGCCAGTGGTGCCTATTGGAGGCCACAGCCAGTGGTGCCTATTGGAGGACACAGCCAGTGGTGCCTATTGGAGGCCACAGCCAGTGGTGCCTATTGGAGGCCACAGCCAGTGGTGTCTATTGGAGGCCACAGCCAGTGGTGCCTATTGGAGGACACAGCCAGTGGTGCCTATTGGAGACCACAGCCAGTGGTGCCTATTGGAGGCCACAGTCAGTGGTGTCTATTGGAGGCCACAGCCAGTGGTGCCTATTGGAGGACACAGCCAGTGGTGCCTATTGGAGGACACAGCCAGTGGTGCCTATTGGAGGCCACAGCCAGTGGTGCCTATTGGAGGACACAGCCAGTGGTGCCTATTGGAGGACACAGCCAGTGGTGTCTATTGGAGGCCACAGCCAGTGGTGCCTATTGGAGGACACAGCCAGTGGTGCCTATTGGAGGCCACAGCCAGTGGTGCCTATTGGAGGCCACAGCCAGTGGTGCCTATTGGAGGCCACAGCCAGTGGTGTCTATTGGAGGCCACAGCCAGTGGTGCCTATTGGAGGCCACAGCCAGTGGTGCCTATTGGAGGCCACAGCCAGTGGTGCCTATTGGAGGCCACAGCCAGTGGTGCCTATTGGAGGACACAGCCAGTGGTGCCTATTGGAGGCCACAGCCAGTGGTGCCTATTGGAGCCCAGAGCCAGTGGTGCCTATTGGAGGCCACAGCCAGTGGTGCCTATTGGAGGCCACAGCCAGTGGTGCCTATTGGAGGCCACAGCCAGTGGTGCCTATTGGAGGCCACAGCCAGTGGTGTCTATTGGAGGCCACAGCCAGTGGTGCCTATTGGAGGACACAGCCAGTGGTGCCTATTGGAGGACACAGCCAGTGGTGTCTATTGGAGGCCACAGCCAGTGGTGCCTATTGGAGGACACAGCCAGTGGTGCCTATTGGAGGACACAGCCAGTGGTGCCTATTGGAGGCCACAGCCAGTGGTGCCTATTGGAGGCCACAGCCAGTGGTGCCTATTGGAGGACACAGCCAGTGGTGCCTATTGGAGGCCACAGCCAGTGGTGTCGAGGCCATTTGGTAACCAAAATCAACTTTATTTCTCATTATTTTAATTCCCAAGAAAGAATGAACGCGCATGTCAGCCGTCAAATTGAACTTCGGTGTTTCTTGAGCTCGGGATGAATTGGAACGCCGACTGTGAGCCAGGCCTAATCGCCCAACATCAGCGCCCGACCTCACTAATGCTCTTGTGGCTGAATGGAAGCAAGTCCCTGCAGCAATGTTCCAACATCTAGTGGAAATCCTTCCCAGAAGAGTGGAGGCTGTTGTAGCAGCAAAGGGGGGGACCAACTCCATATTAATGACTTCCCAGAAGAGAGGAGGCTGTTATAGCAGCAAAGGGGGGGGGGACCAACTCCATATTAATGACTTCCCAGAAGAGTGGAGGCTGTTATAGCAGCAAAGGGGGGACCAACTCCATATTAATGACTTCCCAGAAGAGAGGAGGCTGTTATAACAGCAAAGGGGGGACCAACTCCATATTAATGCCCATGATTTTGGAATGAGATGTTGGACCAGCAGGTGTCCACATACTTTTTGTCATGTAGTGTAGATAGATAGATAGTATAATTGCACATTATGGGGTATTGTGTATAGGCCAGTGACCAAAATGTTTAGTTTAATTTAATACATTTTAAATTCAGGCTAAAACAAAATGTGGAAAAAGTAAAGGGGTGTGAATAGTAAAATTGATTAAATGAAAAAGTTTGTGTCACTGGAATTATGTTATTAGACATTTTTAGAAATTAATTAATAATAAGTATTCAAACCCTTTGTTATGGCGAGCCTAAATAAGTTCAGGAGTAAAAATGTGCTGAACAAGTCACATAATAAGTTTCATGGACTCACTCTGTGTAATAATAGTGTTTAACATGATTTTTGAATGACTACCTCATCTCTGTACTCCACACATACAATTATGTGTAAGAGCTCTGTCGAGCAGTGAATTTCAAACACAGATTCAACCACAAAGACCAGGGAGGTTTTCCAATGCCTCGCAAAGAAGGGCACCGATTGGTAGATGGGTAAAAATAAAAAGCATATATTGAATATCCCTTTGAGCATGGTGAAGTTATTAATTACACTTTGGATGGTGTATCAATACACCCAGTCACTACAAAGATACAGGCGTCCTTCCTAACTCAGTTGCCGGAGAGGAAGGAAACCACTCAGGGATTTCGCCATGAGGCTAATGGTGACTTTGAAACAGTTACAGGGTTTAATGGCTGTAATAGGAGAACTGAGGATGGATCAACAACATTCTAGTTACTCCACAATACTAAACCAATTACAGAGTAAACAAAAACATATATTGGTTACTACATGATTCCATATGTGTAATTTCATAGTTTTGATGTCTTCAATATTATTTTACAATGTAGTCAATAGTAAAAAAATAAAGAAAAACCTTTGAATGAGTAGGTGTTTCCAAACTTTTGACTGGTACTGTACATCCTGTAGGATCTGAAAATAACTCAAACGTGTTATTATCCTCACCTTCTGGGGAGCGCTGAGCTCGTCCATGCCATCCTGGAGGCAACGGCACCTCATGGAGCACTCCGTGTGGACCCTCATGACCATGTGTCTCACTTTCATCTGGATCTCCCAGATCAGACTGTCCCCCAGCTTCTTCAGGAAAGCCTCAATGTCCTTAGAGGAGGAGAGGAGGTCCTGCTTCTGGCCCACCAAACCCTACAGAGAGAGATGGGCCAGTTCAACATAGAGACTATAACCCTACAGAGAGAGATGGGCCAGTTCAACATAGAGACTATAACCCTACAGAGAGAGATACAGAGATGGGCCAGTTCAACATAGAGACTTTAACCCTACAGAGAGAGATGGGCCAGTTCAGCATAGAGACTATAACCCTACAGAGAGAGATGGGCCAGTTCAACATAGAGACTATAATCCTACAGAGAGAGATGGGCCAGTTCAACATAGAGACGATAACCCTTGGAGGAGGAGAGGAGGTTCTGCTTCTGGCCCAGCAGACCCTACAGAGTAACACAGAGAGGACTGTCAGCTAAACTCTGATTTACACTGGGTCGTACTCGTTAGCGCACACCGTAGCAAAACGTTTTGGAACGGAAAATGTTTTGCAATGAAAATGAGTTTCTTATTGGATGAGTTAATTTTCTTCCAACTGGTTTCTAGTGAATTCGACCCTGATACGATCCATTTCTGTTTGAAGTAATCTATTAAATCCAATCAACGTTTGTCACATGCGTCAAATAAAACAGGTGTAGACTTTACCGTGAAATGCTTACTAACGAGCCCTTTCCCAACAATGCAGAGTTAAAAAGTAAGAATAATTTGCAAAAAAAAAGGAAATAGTTAAACAATAAAATAACAACTATATACAGGAAGTACCAGGTAGTAATGAGGCTATATACAGGAAGTACCAATACTGAATCAATGTGCAGTGGTACCAGGTAGTAATGAGGCTATATACAGGAGCAGTGGCTTCTTCCTTGCTGAGCGGCCTTTCAGGTTATGTCGATATAGGACTTGTTTTACTGTGGATGTAGATACTTTTGTACCTGTTTCCTCCAGCATCTTCACAAGGTCCTTTGCTGTTTTTCTGGGATTGATTTGCATGTTTTGCACCAAAGTACGTTCATCTCTAGGAGACAGAATGTGTCTCCTTCCTGAGCTGTATAAAAAAACAAACACTGTATTCTGAAAACTATCATAGGTTTCTACAGATGATGCAATCTCTATTGCACTCCACACTGCCCTTTCACACCTGGACAAAAGGCACACCTATGTGAGAATGTTGTTCATTGACTACAGCTCAGCGTTCAACACCATAGTACCCTCAAAGTTCATCACTAAGCTAAGGATCCTGGGACTAAACACCTCCCTCTGCAACTGGATCCTGGACTTCCTGACGAGCCGCCCCCAGGTGGTGAGGGTAGGTAACAACACATCTGCCACGCTGATCCTCAACACTGGAGCCCCTCAGGGGTGCGTGCTCAGTCCCCTCCTGTACTCCCTGTTCACTCATGACTGCGTGGCCAGGCACGACTCCAACACCATCATTAAGTTTGCCGATGAGACAACAGTGGTAGGCCTGATCACCGACAACAACGAGACAGCCTATAGGGAGGAGACAAAGACCTGGCCGTGTGGTGCCAGGACAACAACCTCTCCCTCAACGTGATCAAGAAAAAGGAGATGATTGTGGACTACAGGAAAAGGAGGACTGAGCACGCCCCCGTTCTCATCGACGGGGCTGTAGTGGAGCAGGTTGAGAGCTTCAAGTTCCTTGGTGTCCACATCACCAACAAACTATCATGGTCCAAGCACACCAAGACAGTCGTGAAGCGGGCACGACTAAACCTATTCCCCCTCAGGAGACTGAAAAGATTTGGCATGGGTCCTGAGATCCTCAAAAGGTTCTACAGCTGCACCATCGAGAGCATCCTGACTGGTTGCATCACTGCCTGGTATGGCAACTGCTCGGCCTCCGCCCACAAGGCACTACAGAGGGTAGTGCGTACGGCCCAGTACATCACTGGGGCCAAGCTTCCTGCCATCCAGGACCTCAATACCAGGCGGTGTCAGAGGAAGGACCAAAGAAGTGTAAAAGACTCCAGCCACCCTATTTATAGACTGTTCTCTCTGCTACCGCACGGCAAGCGGTACCGGAGCGCCAAGTCTAGGTCCAAGAGGCTTCTAAACAGCTTCTATCCCCAAGCAATAAGACTCCTGAACAGCTAATCAAATGGCCACCCAGACTATTTGCATTACATTATTTTTCTTAAAACAGCATTGTTGGTTAAGGGCTTGTAAGTAAGCATTACACTATAAGGTCTACACCTGTTGTAGTCAGCATTTCACTGTAAGGTCTACTACACCTGTTGTATTCAGCATTTCACTGTAAGGTCTACTACACCTGTTGTATTCAGCATTTCACTGTAAGGTCTACTACACCTGTTGTATTCAGCATTTCACTGTGAGGTCTACTACACCTGTTGTAGTCAGCATTTCACTGTGAGGTCTACTACACCTGTTATATTCAGCATTTCACTGTGAGGTCTACTACACCTGTTGTATTCAGCATTTCACTGTGAGGTCTACACCTGTTGTATTCAGCATTTCACTGTAAGGTCTACTACACCTGTTGTATTCAGCATTTCACTGTGAGGTCTACTACACCTGTTATATTCAGCATTTCACTGTAAGGTCTACTACACCTGTTGTATTCAGCATTTCACTGTGAGGTCTACTACACCTGTTGTATTCAGCATTTCACTGTGAGGTCTACTACACCTGTTGTATTCAGCATTTCACTGTGAGGTCTACTACACCTGTTGTATTCAGCATTTCACTGTGAGGTCTACACCTGTTGTATTCAGCATTTCACTGTAAGGTCTACTACACCTGTTGTATTCAGCATTTCACTGTAAGGTCTACTACACCTGTTGTATTCAGCATTTCACTGTGAGGTCTACTACACCTGTTGTATTCAGCATTTCACTGTAAGGTCTACTACACCTGTTGTATTCAGCATTTCACTGTAAGGTCTACTACACCTGTTGTATTCATCATTTCACTGTGAGGTCTACTACACCTGTTGTATTCAGCATTTCACTGTAAGGTCTACTACACCTGTTGTATTCAGCATTTCTATGTGAGGTCTACTACACCTGTTGTATTCAGCATTTCACTGTGAGGTCTACTACACCTGTTGTATTCAGCATTTCACTGTGAGGTCTACTACACCTGTTGTATTCACCATTTCACTGTAAGGTCTACTACACCTGTTGTATTCAGCATTTCACTGTGAGGTCTACTACACCTGTTGTATTCAGCATTTCACTGTGAGGTCTACTACACCTGTTGTATTCAGCATTTCACTGTGAGGTCTACTACACCTGTTGTATTCAGCATTTCACTGTGAGGTCTACTACACCTGTTGTATTCAGCATTTCACTGTACGGTCTACTACACCTGTTGTATTCAGCATTTCACTGTAAGGTCTACTACACCTGTTGTATTCAGCATTTCACTGTGAGGTCTACTACACCTGTTGTATTCAGCATTTCACTGTGAGGTCTACTACACCTGTTGTATTCAGCATTTCACTGTAAGGTCTACTACACCTGTTGTATTCAGCATTTCACTGTGAGGTCTACTACACCTGTTGTATTCAGCATTTCACTGTGAGGTCTACTACACCTGTTGTATTCAGCATTTCACTGTGAGGTCTACTACACCTGTTGTATTCAGCATTTCACTGTAAGGTCTACAACACCTGTTGTATTCAGCATTTCACTGTGAGGTCTACTACACCTGTTGTATTCAGCATTTCACTGTGAGGTCTACTACACCTGTTGTATTCAGCATTTCACTGTAAGGTCTACAACACCTGTTGTATTCAGCATTTCACTGTGAGGTCTACTACACCTGTTGTATTCAGCATTTCACTGTAAGGTCTACTACACCTGTTGTATTCAGCATTTCACTGTGAGGTCTACTACACCTGTTGTATTCAGCATTTCACTGTGAGGTCTACTACACCTGTTGTATTCAGCATTTCACTGTAAGGTCTCCACCTGTTTTATTCGGCGCGTGTGACAAATAACATTTGATTTGATTTGTACCCCTGATTTTATTTTATTTTAGGTACTTTATCTTTTGTAATTCAATTCATGTGTAGTGTTTTTATTAAATTTTTTACTTCAATGTTATTTTATGTTTCTTCAGAGAAAATATGTGTATTGGTGTCCTATGTTTTTTGTTGTTGTTGTAATTTGAAATATAATTATTTTTAAAATGCAACCGAACGAAACGTAGCATAGTCTATATCCTAATATTTTCAGTAACATATTATTTTTCCAGTAGTACAGGACTTTTCTCTCATTACTGCGTCCTCCTTAGCCACATTGAACAACATATTGCCACCGAGAATAACTGCAGAAGAGTTGCTGACGTTATGCAAATTGTCCGGAAAACGTGGAGGGAAAAACCCATCGGACTTGCTGTGAATGGTTTAGTTTGTCAAAATCGGAAATCTGTATTTATTTTCTGAATTCCTCTCCAATTTAACATATCTTAATCTGTATACTAGACTAATATTTCGAGGTAATAACGAATAATAATGAAATGCTACTGATAATAACGAAGTATTATAGTGAAGTTGCAGGGAAAAGCCAAGTATTTCTTTTGAAAAGGATTCTCATGCAAAAAAAAAATCTCTATATATACACGTTTCTCCCAACTATAGTCTTGTTATTTACCTCATCCAGGTAGACCTACCTCAATGCATTGTTTGTTTGTTTCATGTTTGTCCAGCAGACTCTTCATCTGTTTGGCGAAGCTCTCCTTTCTCTGCTCGTACACATGTAATAGCTTGGACACTGCATGGGTGCTGTGGTGGCCGAACAGCTTACATCCTGCGCAGATCAGCGTGTTATCCTGCAGACACACCTGGAAACAACCAGACAACAAAACCTTTACACATTTCAGTCATTTATCAGCGGCTCTCATCCGGAGTGACTTGGAGTTAGTAGTGTTTTATATATAGAGAGAGAGGTAGTGTTTTATATAGAGGTAGTGTTTTATATAGAGGTAGTGTTATATATAGAGGTAGTGTTTTATATAGAGGTAGTGTTATATAGAGGTAGTGTTATATAGAGGTAGTGTTATATAGAGGTAGTGTTATATAGAGGTAGTGTTATATAGAGGTAGTGTTTTATATAGAGGTAGTGTTATATAGAGGTAGTGTTATATATAGAGGTAGTGTTATATATAGAGGTAGTGTTATATATAGAGGTAGTGTTATATAGAGGTAGTGTTTTATAGAGGTAGTGTTTTATAGAGGTAGTGTTATATAGAGGTAGTGTTTTATAGAGGTAGTGTTATATATAGATGTAGTGTTATATATAGGTAGTGTTATATATAGGTAGTGTTATATAGAGGTAGTGTTATATAGAGGTAGTGTTATATATAGAGGTAGTGTTATATATAGGTAGTGTTATATAGAGGTAGTGTTATATAGAGGTAGTGTTATATAGAGGTAGTGTTATATAGAGGTAGTGTTATATATAGAGGTAGTGTTATATATAGAGGTAGTGTTATATATAGAGGTAGTGTTATATATAGAGGTAGTGTTATATAGAGGTAGTGTTATATATAGAGGTAGTGTTATATATAGAGGTAGTGTTTTATATAGAGGTAGTGTTTTATATAGAGGTAGTGTTTTATATAGAGGTAGTGTTATATATAGAGGTAGTGTTATATAGAGGTAGTGTTATATATAGAGGTAGTGTTATATAGAGGTAGTGTTATATATAGATGTAGTGTTATATATAGGTAGTGTTATATAGAGGTAGTGTTTTATAGAGGTAGTGTTATATAGAGGTAGTGTTATATAGAGGTAGTGTTATATAGAGGTAGTGTTATATAGAGGTAGTGTTATATAGAGGTAGTGTTATATATAGAGGTAGTGTTATATATAGAGGTAGTGTTATATCTAGAGGTAGTGTTATATATAGAGGTAGTGTTATATAGAGGTAGTGTTATATATAGAGGTAGTGTTATATATAGAGGTAGTGTTTTATATAGAGGTAGTGTTTTATATAGAGGTAGTGTTTTATATAGAGGTAGTGTTATATATAGAGGTAGTGTTATATAGAGGTAGTGTTATATATAGAGGTAGTGTTATATAGAGGTAGTGTTATATATAGATGTAGTGTTATATATAGGTAGTGTTATATAGAGGTAGTGTTTTATAGAGGTAGTGTTATATAGAGGTAGTGTTATATAGAGGTAGTGTTATATAGAGGTAGTGTTATATAGAGGTAGTGTTATATAGAGGTAGTGTTATATATAGAGGTAGTGTTATATATAGAGGTAGTGTTATATAGAGGTAGTGTTATATATAGAGGTAGTGTTATATATAGAGGTAGTGTTTTATATAGAGGTAGTGTTTTATATAGAGGTAGTGTTTTATATAGAGGTAGTGTTATATATAGAGGTAGTGTTATATAGAGGTAGTGTTATATATAGAGGTAGTGTTATATAGAGGTAGTGTTATATATAGATGTAGTGTTATATATAGGTAGTGTTATATAGAGGTAGTGTTTTATAGAGGTAGTGTTATATAGAGGTAGTGTTATATAGAGGTAGTGTTATATAGAGGTAGTGTTATATAGAGGTAGTGTTATATAGAGGTAGTGTTATATATAGAGGTAGTGTTATATATAGAGGTAGTGTTATATCTAGAGGTAGTGTTATATAGAGGTAGTGTTATATAGAGGTAGTGTTATATAGAGGTAGTGTTATATAGAGGTAGTGTTATATAGAGGTAGTGTTATATAGAGGTAGTGTTTTATATAGAGGTAGTGTTATATAGAGGTAGTGTTATATATAGAGGTAGTGTTATATAGAGGTAGTGTTATATAGAGGTAGTGTTTTATAGAGGTAGTGTTTTATAGAGGTAGTGTTATATAGAGGTAGTGTTATATATAGAGGTAGTGTTATATATAGAGGTAGTGTTATATAGAGGTAGTGTTATATAGAGGTAGTGTTATATAGAGGTAGTGTTATATATAGAGGTAGTGTTATATATAGGTAGTGTTATATAGAGGTAGTGTTATATAGAGGTAGTGTTATATAGAGGTAGTGTTATATAGAGGTAGTGTTATATATAGAGGTAGTGTTATATATAGAGGTAGTGTTATATAGAGGTAGTGTTATATATAGAGGTAGTGTTATATATAGAGATAGTGTTTTATATAGAGGTAGTGTTTTATATAGAGGTAGTGTTATATATAGAGGTAGTGTTATATAGAGGTAGTGTTATATATAGAGGTAGTGTTATATATAGAGGTAGTGTTATATATAGAGGTAGTGTTATATATAGAGGTAGTGTTATATAGAGGTAGTGTTATATATAGAGGTAGTGTTATATAGAGGTAGTGTTATATAGAGGTAGTGTTATATAGAGGTAGTGTTATATATAGAGGTAGTGTTATATAGAGGTAGTGTTATATAGAGGTAGTGTTATATAGAGGTAGTGTTATATATAGAGGTAGTGTTATATATAGAGGTAGTGTTATATATAGAGGTAGTGTTATATATAGAGGTAGTGTTATATATAGAGGTAGTGTTATATAGAGGTAGTGTTATATAGAGGTAGTGTTATATATAGAGGTAGAGTTATATAAAGAGGTAGTGTTATATAAAGGTAGTGTTATATAGAGGTAGTGTTATATAGAGGCAGTGTTTTATATATAGAGAGAGGTAGTGTTATATAGAGGTAGTGTTATATAGAGGTAGTGTTATATAGAGGTAGTGTTTTATAGAGGTAGTGTTATATATAGAGGTAGTGTTATATATAGAGGTAGTGTTATATAGAGGTAGTGTTTTATAGAGGTAGTGTTATATAGAGGTAGTGTTATATAGAGGTAGTGTTATATATAGAGGTAGTGTTATATAGAGGTAGTGTTATATAGAGGTAGTGTTATATATAGAGGTAGTGTTATATATAGAGGTAGTGTTATATATAGAGGTAGTGTTATATATAGAGGTAGTGTTATATAGAGGTAGTGTTATATAGAGGTAGTGTTATATATAGAGGTAGTGTTATATATAGAGGTAGTGTTATATATAGAGGTAGTGTTATATATAGAGGTAGTGTTATATAGAGGTAGTGTTTTATAGAGGTAGTGTTATATAGAGGTAGTGTTATATAGAGGTAGTGTTATATATAGAGGTAGTGTTATATATAGGTAGTGTTATATAGAGGTAGTGTTATATATCGAGGTAGTGTTATATAGAGGTAGTGTTATATATAGAGGTAGTGTTATATATAGAGGTAGTGTTATATATAGGTAGTGTTATATAGAGGTAGTGTTATATATCGAGGTAGTGTTATATAGAGGTAGTGTTATATATAGAGGTAGTGTTATATATAGAGGTAGTGTTATATAGAGGTAGTGTTATATATAGAGGTAGTGTTATATAGAGGTAGTGTTTTATAGAGGTAGTGTTATATAGAGGTAGTGTTATATAGAGGTAGTGTTATATATAGAGGTAGTGTTATATATAGGTAGTGTTATATAGAGGTAGTGTTATATATCGAGGTAGTGTTATATAGAGGTAGTGTTATATATAGAGGTAGTGTTATATATAGAGGTAGTGTTATATAGAGGTAGTGTTATATATAGGTAGTGTTATATAGAGGTAGTGTTATATATCGAGGTAGTGTTATATAGAGGTAGTGTTATATATAGATGTAGTGTTATATATAGAGGTAGTGTTATATATAGGTAGTGTTATATAGAGGTAGTGTTATATAGAGGCAGTGTTTTATATAGAGGTAGTGTTATATAGAGGTAGTGTTATATATAGAGGTAGTGTTATATATAGAGGTAGTGTTATATAGAGGTAGTGTTATATAGAGGTAGTGTTATATATAGAGGTAGTGTTATATAGAGGTAGTGTTATATAGAGGTAGTGTTTTATAGAGGTAGTGTTATATATAGAGGTAGTGTTATATATAGAGGTAGTGTTATATATAGAGGTAGTGTTATATAGAGGTAGTGTTATATATAGAGGTAGTGTTATATCGAGGTAGTGTTATATAGAGGTAGTGTTATATATAGAGGTAGTGTTATATAGAGGTATTGTTATATAGAGGTAGTGTTATATATAGAGGTAGTGTTATATAGAGGTAGTGTTATATATAGAGGTAGTGTTATATAGAGGTAGTGTTTTATATAGGTAGTGTTATATTCCCCTCTTTCCACTGGGATTCTCTGCCTCTAACCCTTTTACAGAGGCTGAGTCACTGGCCTACTGGTGTTCTTCCATGCCGTCCATGGGAGGGGTGCGTCACTTGAGTGGGTTGAGTCACTGACGTGGTCTTCCTGTCTGGGTTGGCGCCCCCCCCCCCCCCCCCCCCCTTGGGTTGTGCCATGGCGGAGATCGTTGTGGGCTATACTCGGCCTTGTCTTAGGACGGTAAGTTGGTGGTTGGAGACATCCCTCTAGTGGTGTGGGGGCTGTGCTTTGGCAAAGTGGGTGGGGTTATATCCTGCCTGTTTGGCCCTGTCCGGGGGTATCATCGGATGGGGCCACAGTGTCTTCTGATCCCTCCTGTCTCAGCCTCCAGTATTTATGCTGCAGTAGTTTATGTGTCGGGGGGCTAGGGTCAGTCTGTTATATCTGGAGTATTTCTCTTGTCTTTTCCGGTGTCCTGTGTGAATTTAAATATGCTCTCTCTAATTCTCTCTTTCTCTCTTTCTGTCTTTCTCTCGGAGGACCTGAGCCCTAGGACCATGCCTCAGGACTACCTGGTATGATGACTCCTTGCTGTCCCCAGTCCACCTGGCCGTGCTGCTGCTCCAGTTTCAACTGTTCTGCCTGCGGCTATGGAACCCTGACCTGTTCACCGGACGTGCTTGTTGCACCCTCGACAACTACTATGATTATTATTATTTGACCATGCTGGTCATTTATGAACATTTTAACATTTTAACATTTTGACCATGTTCTGTTATAATATCCACCCTGCACAGCCAGAAGAGGACTGGCCACCCCTCATAGCCTGGTTCCTCTCTAGGTTTCTTCCTAGGTTTTTGGCCTTTCTAGGGAGTTTTTCCTAGGGAGTTTTTCCTAGCCACCGTGCTTCTTTCACATGCTTTGCTTGCTGTTTGGGGTTTTAGGCTGGGTTTCTGTACAGCACTTTGAGAATATCAGCTGATGTAGGGCTATATAAAAATAAATTTGATTTGATTTGATTTAGTGTTATATATAGGTAGTGTTATATATAGAGGTAGTGTTATATAGAGGTAGTGTTATATAGAGGTAGTGTTATATAGAGGTAGTGTTATATAGAGGTAGTGTTATATATAGAGGTAGTGTTTTATAGAGGTAGTGTTATATATAGAGGTAGTGTTTTATAGAGGTAGTGTTTATATAGAGGTAGTGTTATATATAGAGGTAGTATTATATATAGAGGTAGTGTTATATAGAGGTAGTGTTATATATAGAGGTAGTGTTATATATAGAGGTAGTGTTATATAGATGTAGTGTTTATATAGATGTAGTGTTTATATAGATGTAGTGTTTATATAGAGGTAGTGTTTATATAGAGGTAGTGTTATATATAGAGGTAGTGTTTATATAGAGGTAGTGTTTATATAGAGGTAGTGTATATTTAGATGTAGTGTTTATTTAGAGGTAGTGTTATATATAGAGGTAGTGTTATATATAGAGGTAGTGTTATATAGAGGTAGTGTTATATAGAGGTAGTGTTATATAGAGGTAGTGTTATATAGAGGTAGTGTTATATAGAGGTAGTGTTATATAGAGGTAGTGTTATATAGATGTAGTGTTTATATAGAGGTAGTGTTATATATAGAGGTAGTGTTATATAGAGGTAGTGTTATATAGAGGTAGTGTTATAAATATAGAGGTAGTGTTATATATAGATGTAGTGTTATAAATATAGAGGTAGTGTTATATAGAGGTAGTGTTTATATAGAGGTAGTGTTATATAGAGGTAGTGTTATATAGAGGTAGTGTTATATAGAGGTAGTGTTATATAGAGGCAGTGTTATATAGAGGTAGTGTTATATATAGAGGTAGTGTTATATAGAGGTAGTGTTATATAGAGGTAGTGTTATATAGAGGTAGTGTTATATAGAGGCAGTGTTATATATAGGTAGTGTTATATATAGATGTAGTGTTATATATAGAGGTAGTGTTATATATAGAGGTAGTGTTATATATAGAGGCAGTGTTATAAATATAGAGGTAGTGTTATATATAGAGGTAGTGTTTTACATAGGGGTAGTGTTATATATAGATGTAGTGTTATATATAGAGGTAGTGTTATATATAGAGGTAGTGTTATATATAGAGGTAGTGTTATATATAGAGGTAGTGTTATATATAGAGGTAGTGTTATATATAGGGGTAGTGTTATATATAGGGGTAGTGTTATATATAGGGGTAGTGTTATATATAGGGGTAGTGTTATATATAGATGTAGTGTTATATATAGAGGTAGTGTTATATATAGATGTAGTGTTATATATAGAGGTAGTGTTATATATAGAGGTAGTGTTATATAGAGGTAGTGTTATATATAGAGGTAGTGTTATATAGAGGTAGTGTTATATATAGAGGTAGTGTTATATAGAGGTAGTGTTATATAGAGGTAGTGTTATATATAGGGGTAGTGTTATATAGAGGTAGTGTTATATATAGAGGTAGTGTTATATATAGGTAGTGTTATATATAGAGGTAGTGTTATATATAGAGGTAGTGTTATATATAGGGGTAGTGTTTATATAGGGGTAGTGTTATATATAGGGGTAGTGTTATATAGAGCATCATGTTGTGGGGGTGCTTTGCTCTTGGAAAGGATGCCACCTTTCCAAAAAGTCCGTTCGTCAAAGTTCTGCCCTGCAGGAGCTGCCCCCGGTCAAACTGAGTCTTGTTATTGTGAAGTGGGAATGTCTAGGAGCAACAACGGTTCAGCCGCGAAGTGGTAGGCCACACAAGCTCACAGAACAGGACCGCCGAGTGCTGAACCGTGTAGAGTATAAAAATAGTCTGTCCTCGGTTGCAACACTCACCAAGTTCACAACTGCCTCTGGAAGCAACATTAGCACGAGCTGTTCGTCGGGACCTTCATGAAATGAGTTTCCATGGCCGAGCAGCCACACACAAGCCTAAGATCACCATGTGCAATGCCAAGCGTCGGCTGGAGTGGTGTAAAGCTCACCGCCATTGGACTCTGGAGCAGTGGAAACACATTCTCTGGAGTGATGAATCACGCTTCACCATCTGGCAGTCCGACGGACAAATCTGGGTTTGGTGGATGCCAGGAGAATGCTACCTGCCCGAATGCATAGTGCCAACTGTGAGGTTTGGTGGAGGAGGAATAATGGTCTGGGGCTGTTTTTCATGGTTCGGGCCCCTTAGTTCCAGTAAAGGGAAATCTTAACGCTACAGTATACAATGACATTCTAGATGATTCTGTGCTTCCAACTTTGTGGCAACAGTTTGGGGAAGGCCCTTTCCTGTTTCAGAATGACAATGCCCCCGTGCACAAACTGAGGTCCATACAGAAATGCTTTGTCGAGATCAGTGTGGAAGAACTTGACTGACCTACACAGAGCCCTGACCTCAACCATATCGAACACCTTTGAGATAAATTGGAACGCCGACTGTGAGCCAGGGCCTAATCGCCCAACATCAGTGCCCGACCTCACTAATGCTCTTGTGGCTGAATGGAAGCAAGTCCCCGCAGCAATATTCCAACATCTAGTGGAAAGCCTTCCCAGAAGAGTGGAGGCTGTTATAGCAGCAAAGGGGGGACCAACTCCATATTAATGCCCATGATTTTGTAATGAGATGTTCAATGAGCAAAATTTGTATATATAGAGGCAGCCTATATGGTCTTGATCAGAAAATTGTGGTCTCATACAATAGAAAATATGGTATAGTCCCAAATGACACTATTCCCTATATGGAGCCCTATGAGCCCTGGTCAGATGTAGTGCATTATATAAGGGAATTAGTGTTGACTGAGAACACGTTCTCATTTACAGCAATGACCTGAGGAATAGTTACAGGGGAGAGGAGGAGGGCGAATGAGCCAATTATAAGCTGGGGATGATGAGATGGCCTTGATGGTATGAGGGTCAGATTGGGAATTTAGCCAGGACACCGGGGGTTAACACCACTTACTCTTATGATAAGTGCCATGAAAGACATTTTGGATGAATGTGAACACTCAACATACCAGATTCATGATTTCATTATGATCAGGGCACATGAATTCCTTCAGAGCTTGCTGCTTAGCCTCGTTACTCTCCGTCCTTTCTTTCAGTATCGCCACAACGTTCTCAACAAACATGTTCCTCTTCAAGCCATTGAGTCCCTTGTCGGGTAAGATGTTCACCTACAATAGACAGGTTGTGTGGTTAGAAGTGCATGTTGTTGATTCATATCTTACATCACGGTGATTTGATTGGGCCAAATGTATAAGTTGTCAGATACTGTATGACCAAGGAAAGGGTGTGTGTTTACAGAGGACACTGGAGTAGGCAACAACAGGCATTATGGCAACAACAGGCATTATGGCAACAACAGGCATTATGGGAACAACAGGCATTATGGGAACAACACGCATTATGGGAACAACAGGCATTATGGGAACAACAGGCATTATGGGAACAACAGGCATTATGGGAACACATTATGGGAACAACACACATTATGGGAACAACAGGCATTATGGGAACAACAGGCATTATGGGAACACATTATGGGAACAACAGGCATTATGGGAACAACAGGCATTATGGCAACAACAGGCATTATGGAAACAACAGGCATTATGGGAACAACAGGCATTATGGGAACAACAGGCATTATGGCAACAACAGGCATTATGGCAACAACAGGCATTATGGGAACAACATGCATTATGGGAACAACAGGCATTATGGCAACAACAGGCATTATAGCAACAACAGGCATTATGGGAACAACATGCATTATGGGAACAACAGGCATTATGGCAACAACAGGCATTATGGGAACAACAGGCATGGCAACAACAGGCATTATGGGAACAACATGCATTATGGGAACAACATGCATTATGGGAACAACAGGCATTATGGGAACAACAGGCATTATGGGAACAACAGGCATTATGGGAACACATTATGGCAACAACAGGCATTATGGGAACAACAGGCATTATGGGAACAACAGGCATTATGGCAACAACAGGCATTATGGGAACAACAGGCATTATGGGAACAACAGGCATTATGGGAACACATTATGGCAACAACAGGCATTATGGGAACAACAGGCATTATGGCAACAACAGGCATTATGGCAACAACAGGCATTATGGGAACAACAGGCATTATGGGAACAACATGCATTATGGGAACAACAGGCATTATGGGAACACATTATGGCAACAACAGGCATTATGGGAACAACAGGCATTATGGCAACAACAGGCATTATGGGAACAACACGCATTATGGGAACAACAGGCATTATGGGAACAACATGCATTATGGGAACAACAGGCATTATGGGAACACATTATGGCAACAACAGGCATTATGGGAACAACAGGCATTATGGGAACAACACGCATTATGGGAACAACACGCATTATGGGAACAACAGGCATTATGGGAACAACATGCATTATGGGAACAACAGGCATTATGGGAACACATTATGGCAACAACAGGCATTATGGGAACAACACGCATTATGGGAACAACAGGCATTATGGGAACAACAGGCATTATGGGAACACATTATGGCAACAACAGGCATTATGGGAACAACAGGCATTATGGGAACACATTATGGCAACAACAGGCATTATGGGAACAACAGGCATTATGGGAACAACAGGCATTATGGGAACAACAGGCATTATGGGAACACATTATGGGAACAACACGCATTATGGGAAGAACAGGCATTATGGCAACAACAGGCATTATGGGAACAACAGGCATTATGGGAACAACATGCATTATGGGAACAACAGGCATTATGGAAACAACAGGCATTATGGGAACAACAGGCATTATGGAAACAACAGGCATTATGGGAACAACAGGCATTATGGGAACAACACACATTATGGGAACAACAGGCATTATGGCAACAACAGGCATTATGGCAACAACAGGCATTATGGGAACAACATGCATTATGGGAACAACAGGCATTATGGCAACAACAGGCATTATGGCAACAACAGGCATTATGGGAACAACATGCATTATGGGAACAACAGGCATTATGGGAACAACAGGCATTATGGGAACAACACACATTATGGGAACAACAGGCATTATGGGAACAACAGGCATTATGGGAACAACACACATTATGGGAACAACAGGCATTATGGGAACAACAGGCATTTTGGGAACAACAGGCATTATGGGAACAACAGGCATTATGGCAACAACACGCATTATGGCAACAACACGCATTATGGCAACAACAGGCATTATGGGAACAACAGGCATTATGGGAACAACAGGTATTATGGGAACAACAGGTATTATGGGAACACATTATGGCAACACATTATGCATTACTTTTTGACCAATATTAGTGCACTATAGTGGAACTATGGTACCATTTGGAAGAATAGAGACAGCAACTTCTCCCACCTTTCTACACATGGGACAGATGTACTTGTCCTGGGGCTTGTTGCAGTTCTGGGCGATGAGGGTCTGATGAATACACTTCTTGCAGTAGTTATGACTACAACACAACTCTATAACAGGTGGACTGAAGATGTCTAAACACACAGGACAGCTCAGCTCTTTACCTAGTTGGAGTTCCATTGTTTAAAAAACCCACTGCTAATAGATATCTGACCAGGCTGAAGCTTCAAGATGATCTGAGGAGAGGAAAAGGTGCAGTCCTAGAAGTATATGGTCCCTGAAGGTTCCGGAATACGCCCGTCACTCATTGTTATGATTATGATTCTAGAATCCATAGAATCCATAGAATTCAATTATTTAGTCATTCTAATTCTATTGAAAGATGAAGATAATGGTTTCCTAGCAACACACCATTGTCTAGATATTTTGCTAGGGGTTAGACAGCTCTTATCTCAAGGCCATCAGACTGGGAAACAGCCATCACTAACATTTGAGTGGCTGCTGCCAACATACTGACTCAAATCTCTAGCCACTTTAATAGTTAAAAATTGGATGTAATAAAAGTATCACTAGGTCACTTTAAACAATGCTACTTTATATAATGTTTACATACCTTACATTACTCATCTCATATGTATATACTGTACGCCATACCATCTACTGCATCTTGCCATCCTGATGTAATGTATCACTAGCCACTTTAAACAATGCTACTTTATATAATGTTTACATACCCTACATTACTCATCTCATATGTATATACTGTACTCTATACCATCTGCTGCATCTTTGCCTATGCCGTTCGGCCATCACTCATCCATATATTTATATGTACATATTCTTATTCTTTCCTTTACGTTTGTGTGTATAAGGTAGTTGTTGTGGAATTGGTAGATTACTTGTTAGATATTACTGCATGGTCGGAACTAGAAGCACAAGCATTTCGCTACACTCGCATTAACATCTGCTAACCATGCGTATGGACCAATAACATCTGCTAACCATGTGTATGGACCAATAACATCTGCTAACCATGTGACCAATAACATCTGCTAACCATGTGACCAATAACATCTGCTAACCATGTGTATGGACCAATAACATCTGCTAACCATGTGACCAATAACATCTGCTAACCATGTGTATGGACCAATAACACCTGCTAACCATGTGACCAATAACACCTGCTAACCATGTGACCAATAACACCTGCTAACCATGTGACCAATAACATCTGCTAACCATGTGTATGGACCAATAACATCTGCTAACCATGTGACCAATAACATCTGCTAACCATGTGTATGGACCAATAACATCTGCTAACCATGTGACCAATAACATCTGCTAACCATGTGTATGGACCAATAACATCTGCTAACCATGTGACCAGTAACATCTGCTAACCATGTGACCAATAACATCTGCTAACCATGTGACCAATATCATCTGCTAACCATGTGACCAATAACATCTGCTAACCATGTGTATGGACCAATAACATCTGCTAACCATGTGACCAATAACACCTGCTAACCATGTGACCAATAACATCTGCTAACCATGTGTATGGACCAATAACATCTGCTAACCATGTGACCAATAACACCTGCTAACCATGTGACCAATAACATCTGCTAACCATGGGACCAATAACATCTGCTAACCATGTGTATGGACCAATAACATCTGTTGACCATGTGTATGGACCAATAACATCTGCTAACCATGTGTATGGACCAATAACATCTGCTAACCATGTGTATGTACCAATAACATCTGTTGACCATGTGTATGGACCAATAACATCTGCTAACCATGTGTATGGACCAATAACATCTGCTAACCATGTGTATGGACCAATAACATCTGCTAACCATGTGTAGGTGACCAATAACATTTGATTTGATTTTTTGACTGTACTTATGTGTGTACCCAATGGAACCCTATTCCCTAAGCAGTGCACTACAATTGGGCCACAACAAAGCCTATTTTTAATACAATCAGTGTGAAATGATTTGAGTCCACACGCAGCATCACATGTTAAGTACATTTAATTTATTCATAAGGAATGTAACAATGATAAAAATAGTGCTTCTTGAACAGTTAAATAGTACAACGTTGCTACAACGTACATCTGAAATCACCATCCCATTAATGAAGCTGCAGCTCCCGTCCCTTTAATGAAGCTGCAGCTCCCGTCCCTTTAATGAAGCTGCAGCTCCCGTCCCTTTAATGAAGCTGCAGCTCCCATCCCTTTAATGAAGCTGCAGCTCCCATCCCTTTAATGAAGCTGCAGCTCCCGTCCCTTTAATGAAGCTGCAGCTCCCGTCCCTTTAATGAAGCTGCAGCTCCCGTCCCTTTAATGAAGCTGCAGCTCCCGTCCCTTTAATGAAGCTGCAGCTCCCGTCCCTTTAATGAAGCTGCAGCTCCCGTCCCTTTAATGAAACTGGAGTTTACATCCCTTGGTTAAACTGGAGTTTACATCCCTTGGTTAAACTGGAGTTTTACATCCCGTGGTTAAACTGGAGTTTACATCCCTTGGTTAAACTGGAGTTTTACAACCCTTGGTTAAACTGGAGTTTTACATCCCTTGGTTAAACTGGAGTTTTACATCCCTTGGTTAAACTGGAGTTTTACATCCCTTGGTTAAACTGGAGTTTTACATCCCTTGGTTAAACTGGAGTTTACATCCCATGGTTAAACTGGAGTTTACATCCCTTGGTTAAACTGGAGTTTACATCCCTTGGTTAAACTGGAGTTTACATCCCTTGGTTAAACTGGAGTTTACATCCCTTGGTTAAACTGGAGTTTTACATCCCGTGGTTAAACTGGAGCACTTCTGTCAGTGTTACACGTCTGCAGTGGGCCACCGGACCATCAAAACAGAGCTACATTACATTGTAAATATGTTGTCTTTACATTGACAAAATGTTGTCTTTACATTGACAATGTGTTTTCTTTACATTGTCTCCTGGGTTGCATCCCAAATGGCACCCAATTCCATATATAGTGCACTACTTTAGACCCAAAAGGAAAAGTAGTGCACTAAATAGGGAATAGGGTGCCATTTGGGATGTCATTCCAGTAAGTGAGGTCAGAGTAGTCTTAGTGGCTACGGTGTTCAACAATCAACAGTGTTTCCTTTAGAGAAAACATTACAGATCCCCCATATCAGGCCATTATAGTAGACTATAAACACAGTAACATTACAGATCCCCCATATCAGGCCATTATAGTAGACTATAAACACAGTAACATTACAGATCCCCATATCAGGCCATTATAGTAGACTATAAACACAGTAACATTACAGATCCCCATATCAGGCCATTATAGTAGACTATAAACACAGTAACATTACAGATCCCCATATCAGGCCATTATAGTAGACTATAAACACAGTAACATTACAGATCCCCATATCAGGCCATTATAGTAGACTATAAACACAGTAACATTACAGATCCCCATATCAGACCATTATAGTAGACTATAAACACAGTAACATTACAGATCCCCATATCAGGCCATTATAGTAGACTATAAACACAGTAACATTACAGATCCCCATATCAGGCCATTATAGTAGACTATAAACACAGTAACATTACAGATCCCCCATATCAGACCATTATAGTAGACTATAAACACAGTAACATTACAGATCCCCCATATCAGACCATTATAGTAGACTATAAACACAGTAACATTACAGATCCCCATATCAGGCCATTATAGTAGTAGACTATAAACACACTAACATTACAGATCCCCATATCAGGCCATTATAGTAGACTATAAACACAGTAACATTACAGATCCCCATATCAGGCCATTATAGTAGTAGACTATAAACACAGTAACATTACAGATCCCCATATCAGACCATTATAGTAGACTATAAACACAGTAACATTACAGATCCCCATATCAGGCCATTATAGTAGACTATAAACACAGTAACATTACAGATCCTCATATCAGGCCATTATAGTAGACTATAAACACAGTAACATTACAGATCCCCCATATCAGACCATTATAGTAGACTATAAACACAGTAACATTACAGATCCCCCATATCAGACCATTATAGTAGACTATAAACACAGTAACATTACAGATCCCCATATCAGGCCATTATAGTAGACTATAAACACAGTAACATTACAGATCCCCATATCAGACCATTATAGTAGACTATAAACACAGTAACATTACAGATCCCCATATCAGGCCATTATAGTAGACTATAAACACAGTAACATTACAGATCCCCATATCAGACCATTATAGTAGACTATAAACACAGTAACATTACAGATCCCCATATCAGGCCATTATAGTAGACTATAAACACAGTAACATTACAGATCCCCATATCAGGCCATTATAGTAGACTATAAACACAGTAACATTACAGATCCCCATATCAGGCCATTATAGTAGACTATAAACACAGTAACATTACAGATCCCCATATCAGGCCATTATAGTAGACTATAAACACAGTAACATTACAGATCCCCCATATCAGGCCATTATAGTAGACTATAAACACAGTAACATTACAGATCCCCCATATCAGGCCATTATAGTAGACTATAAACACAGTAACATTACAGATCCCCATATCAGGCCATTATAGTAGTAGACTATAAACACAGTAACATTACAGATCCCCCATATCAGGCCATTATAGTAGACTATAAACACAGTAACATTACAGATCCCCATATCAGGCCATTATAGTAGACTATAAACACAGTAACATTACAGATCCCCATATCAGGCCATTATAGTAGACTATAAACACAGTAACATTACAGATCCCCCATATCAGGCCATTATAGTAGACTATAAACACAGTAACATTACAGATCCCCATATCAGACCATTATAGTAGACTATAAACACAGTAACATTACAGATCCCCCATATCAGGCCATTATAGTAGACTATAAACACAGTAACATTACAGATCCCCATATCAGACCATTATAGTAGACTATAAACACAGTAACATTACAGATCCCCATATCAGGCCATTATAGTAGTAGACTATAAACACAGTAACATTACAGATCCCCATATCAGGCCATTATAGTAGACTATAAACACAGTAACATTACAGATCCCCCATATCAGGCCATTATAGTAGACTATAAACACAGTAACATTACAGATCCCCATATCAGGCCATTATAGTAGACTATAAACACAGTAACATTACAGATCCCCATATCAGGCCATTATAGTAGACTATAAACACAGTAACATTACAGATCCCCCATATCAGGCCATTATAGTAGACTATAAACACAGTAACATTACAGATCCCCATATCAGACCATTATAGTAGACTATAAACACAGTAACATTACAGATCCCCCATATCAGGCCATTATAGTAGACTATAAACACAGTAACATTACAGATCCCCCATATCAGACCATTATAGTAGACTATAAACACAGTAACATTACAGATCCCCATATCAGACCATTATAGTAGACTATAAACACAGTAACATTACAGATCCCCCATATCAGGCCATTATAGTAGACTATAAACACAGTAACATTACAGATCCCCCATATCAGGCCATTATAGTAGACTATAAACACAGTAACATTACAGATCCCCCATATCAGGCCATTATAGTAGTAGACTATAAACACAGTAACATTACAGATCCCCATATCAGGCCATTATAGTAGACTATAAACACAGTAACATTACAGATCCCCATATCAGGCCATTATAGTAGACTATAAACACAGTAACATTACAGATCCCCATATCAGGCCATTATAGTAGACTATAAACACAGTAACATTACAGATCCCCATATCAGACCATTATAGTAGACTATAAACACAGTAACATTACAGATCCCCATATAAGGCCATTATAGTAGACTATAAACACAGTAACATTACAGATCCCCATATCAGGCCATTATAGTAGACTATAAACACAGTAACATTACAGATCCCCCATATCAGACCATTATAGTAGACTATAAACACAGTAACATTACAGATCCCCCATATCAGGCCATTATAGTAGACTATAAACACAGTAACATTACAGATCCCCATATCAGACCATTATAGTAGACTATAAACACAGTAACATTACAGATCCCCCATATCAGACCATTATAGTAGACTATAAACACAGTAACATTACAGATCCCCCATATCAGGCCATTATAGTAGACTATAAACACAGTAACATTACAGATCCCCATATCAGACCATTATAGTAGACTATAAACACAGTAACATTACAGATCCCCATATCAGGCCATTATAGTAGACTATAAACACAGTAACATTACAGATCCCCATATCAGGCCATTATAGTAGACTATAAACACAGTAACATTACAGATCCCCATATCAGGCCATTATAGTAGACTATAAACACAGTAACATTACAGATCCCCCATATCAGGCCATTATAGTAGACTATAAACACAGTAACATTACAGATCCCCCATATCAGGCCATTATAGTAGACTATAAACACAGTAACATTACAGATCCCCCATATCAGACCATTATAGTAGACTATAAACACAGTAACATTACAGATCCCCCATATCAGGCCATTATAGTAGACTATAAACACAGTAACATTACAGATCCCCATATCAGGCCATTATAGTAGACTATAAACACAGTAACATTACAGATCCCCATATCAGGCCATTATAGTAGACTATAAACACAGTAACATTACAGATCCCCCATATCAGGCCATTATAGTAGACTATAAACACAGTAACATTACAGATCCCCCATATCAGACCATTATAGTAGACTATAAACACAGTAACATTACAGATCCCCATATCAGACCATTATAGTAGACTATAAACACAGTAACATTACAGATCCCCATATCAGGCCATTATAGTAGACTATAAACACAGTAACATTACAGATCCCCCATATCAGGCCATTATAGTAGACTATAAACACAGTAACATTACAGATCCCCATATCAGGCCATTATAGTAGACTATAAACACAGTAACATTACAGATCCCCATATCAGGCCATTATAGTAGACTATAAACACAGTAACATTACAGATCCCCCATATCAGGCCATTATAGTAGACTATAAACACAGTAACATTACAGATCCCCATATCAGACCATTATAGTAGACTATAAACACAGTAACATTACAGATCCCCCATATCAGGCCATTATAGTAGACTATAAACACAGTAACATTACAGATCCCCATATCAGACCATTATAGTAGACTATAAACACAGTAACATTACAGATCCCCCATATCAGGCCATTATAGTAGACTATAAACACAGTAACATTACAGATCCCCATATCAGACCATTATAGTAGTCAA
Source organism: Salmo salar (assembly GCF_965601325.2). Classification (NCBI taxonomy): domain Eukaryota; kingdom Metazoa; phylum Chordata; class Actinopteri; order Salmoniformes; family Salmonidae; genus Salmo; species Salmo salar. The sequence goes on along the minus strand of NC_138312.1, from coordinate 64,174,184 downwards.
ATCAAATCAAATGTTATTTGATTAGTTGAGGCAGAGAGCGTTTAAATGCAGAGGTGGTTGTAGGCAGGAGGTTTTGATTAAGTCGTCCTAACCCACTGGTTGAATCAATGTCGTTTACGTCTGTACCCAGTGGGAATGACATTTTATACAGTACAATGTTCACTCATGTCTCAGTCAGGTGTTTTTGGTGTAATGTTTAAGATGAGGACATAAATTACAGTATCGCTTTAGAAGCACAATCACCGTGACCAGCTAGATTGCATTACTCACGATAGAAAGAGCATTTTGAGTTGCATTTTAATCTAGCTAAGCAATTTACTAATTAACATATCAAGTTCTGCATTTTGTCTACTGCATCCCAAATGGCACCCTATTCCCTATATTAGTGCACTACTTCTGACTAGAGCCCATGGCACTATATAAGGAATAGGGCTCTGGTCTAAAGTAGCGCACTACATAGGGAATAGGGCCCTGGTCTAAAGTAGTGCACTATATAGGGAATAGGGCTCTGGTCTAAAGTAGTGCACTATATAGGGAATAGGGCTCTGGTCTAAAGTAGTGCACTATATAGGGAATAGGGCTCTGGTCTATAGTAGTGCACTATATAGGGAATAGGGCTCTGGTCTAAAGTAGTGCACTATATAGGGAATAGGGCCCTGGTCTATAGTAGTGCACTATATAGGGAATAGGGCTCTGGTCTATAGTAGTGCACTATATAGGGAATAGGGCTCTGGTCTAAAGTAGTGCACTATATAGGGAATAGGGCTCTGGTCTAAAGTAGTGCACTATATAGGGAATAGGGCTCTGGTCTAAAGTAGTGCACTATATAGGGAATAGGGCCCTGGTCTAAAGTAGTGCACTATATAGGGAATAGGGCCCTGGTCTAAAGTAGTGCACTATATAGGGAATAGGGCTCTGGTCTAAAGTAGTGCACTATATAGGGAATAGGGTCCTGGTCTAAAGTAGTTCACTACATAGGGCTCTGGTCTATAGTAGTTCACTATATAGGGAATAGGGCCCTGGTCTATAGTAGTGCACTATATAGGGAATAGGGCTCTGGTCTAAAGTAGTGCACTATATAGGGAATAGGGCTCTGGTCTAAAGTAGTGCACTATGTAGGGAATAGGGCTCTGGTCTAAAGTAGTGCACTATATAGGGAATAGGGCCCTGGTCTAAAGTAGTGCACTATATAGGGAATAGGGCCCTGGTGTAAAGTAGTGCACTATGTAGGGAATAGGGCCCTGGTCTAAAGTAGTGCACTATATAGGGAATAGGGCCCTGGTGTAAAGTAGTGCACTATGTAGGGAATAGGGCCCTGGTGTAAAGTAGTGCACTATATAGGGAATAGGGGCTCTGGTCTAAAGTAGTGCACTATATAGGGAATAGGGGCTCTGGTCTAAAGTAGTGCACTATATAGGGAATAGGGAGCTATTTGGGACATCCTGTGTTTCATCATGTTTTTCTATTCAAGTGAGAAGTTCAATAAATAAGGCATTGGTCAGTTTTAGACAGTGAAAATATATTTTAGTTCAAATTAAATAAAAGTGTTTTATTTTCTCTTCTTCAGCTCTGAGAGCTGAGCTGAGCAAAGCAGCAGTTTAATTCTTCACTGAAATAAAATAAAATGTACATTCATTTCATCAGGATTCCCTTTCCAGTCAATGCTGACAAACCCAACGTACCGACCAGCACCCTATTCCCTATATAGTGCACTACTTTAGACCAGGGCCTTATATAGCGCACTACTTTAGACCAGGGCCCTATTCCCTATATAGTGCACTACTTTAGACCAGGGCCCTATTCCCTATATAGTGCACTACTTTAGACCAGGGCCCTATATAGTGCACTACTTTAGACCAGAACCCTATTCCATATATAGTGCACTACTTTAGACCAGAGCCCTATTCCCTATATAGTGCACTACTTTAGACCAGGGCCCTATATAGTGCACTACTTTAGACCAGAACCCTATTCCCTATATAGTGCACTACATACTTTTGACAATGACCCATTGGGCCCTGGTCTAAAGTAGTGCACTATATAGGGAATAGGGCTCTGGTCTAAAGTAGTGCACTATATAGGGCCCTGGTCTATAGTAGTGCACTATAGAGGGAATAGGGCTCTGGTCTAAAGTAGTGCACTATATAGGGAATAGGGCTCTGGTCTATAGTAGTGCACTATGTAGGGAATAGGGTCCTGGTCTAAAGTAGTGCACTATATAGGGCCCTGGTCTATAGTAGTGCACTATATAGGGAATAGGGCTCTGGGTCTATAGTAGTGCACTATATAGGGAATAGGGTGCTATTGGGTCTAACATCCATTTCCACAGCATCATCTACAGTAGTAGGTCAGAAACACTAAGACATGTAGCTGAAACATCACCTGGCACATTAACACAGAATGGCAGTTTTACATTAAAAAACTAACAAAACTATAGCTAAAAAAAAATAGCTAAAAAACAAACACAAACCAAGCTTGATGCTGAAATCACATCACGTTGAAATAATGATGATGTTGTATGACATCTAAAGCTTGGTAACAGTAGAGAACGCAGCGCAGAAGGTCCGTTAGCTCGTCAGGACAGACCTTAATGGAAAACGATCTTCTGGGATTTGTTTCATTAGTCAATTGTTGACATAGTCCCAAACTATTTTGCCAAGATATGTAACTTTCAAATACAGAAATCATCCCCATATGATGCATTTTGAAAGTTACATATCTTCAAAACTTGATTGCTGACAGTCCCAAACTATTTTGCTTATGTCAACAATGGACTAATGAGGCCAGGAGAGAGAAAGAGGGGGAGGAGAGGCAGGAAAGAGGTTAGCTAGTCAGAACAGAGCTGGGTTAAACTAGAAGCAAAGAACAGGGGGGGGGGGGGGGGGGGGAAAGGAGAGGAGCGAGGAGGTCCGAGGGAAATATCAGGACGAGTGGTTGGTAGACTCCATCTCCCCCTCTGCTCTTTCTCTCAGCTGATGCAGGACGGGAGTCAGGGTAGCTATCAGCGTCTGGTGTAGAACATGGTCACTCTCTGAGGAGATCTGGTGGATAAGACATATAGAACATGGTCACTCTCTGAGGAGATCTGGTGGATAAGACATATAGAACATGGTATCTGAGGAGATCTGGTGGATAAGACATATAGAACATGGTCACTGAGGGGATCTGGTGGATAAGACATATAGAACATGGTCACTCTCTGAGGGGATCTGGTGGATAAGACATATAGAACATGGTCACTCTCTGAGGAGATCTGGTGGATAAGACATATAGAACATGGTCACTGAGGGGATCTGGTGGATAAGACATATAGAACATGGTATCTGAGGGGATCTGGTGGATAAGACATATAGAACATGGTATCTGAGGAGATCTGGTGGATAAGACATATAGAACATGGTCACTCTCTGAGGAGATCTGGTGGATAAGACATATAGAACATGGTATCTGAGGAGATCTGGTGGATAAGACATATAGAACATGGTATCTGAGGAGATCTGGTGGATAAGACATATAGAACATGGTATCTGAGGAGATCTGGTGGATAAGACATATAGAACATGGTCACTGAGGGGATCTGGTGGATAAGACATATAGAACATGGTCACTGAGGGGATCTGGTGGATAAGACATATAGAACATGGTATCTGGTGGATAAGACATATAGAACATGGTATCTGAGGAGATCTGGTGGATAAGACATATAGAACATGGTATCTGAGGAGATCTGGTGGATAAGACATATAGAACATGGTATCTGAGGGGATCTGGTGGATAAGACATATAGAACATGGTATCTGAGGAGATCTGGTGGATAAGACATATAGAACATGGTCACTCTCTGAGGGGATCTGGTGGATAAGACATATATAACATGGTCACTCTCTGAGGAGATCTGGTGGATAAGACATATAGAACATGGTCACTGAGGGGATCTGGTGGATAAGACATATAGAACATGGTATCTGAGGAGATCTGGTGGATAAGACATATAGAACATGGTATCTGAGGAGATCTGGTGGATAAGACATATAGAACATGGTATCTGAGGAGATCTGGTGGATAAGACATATAGAACATGGTATCTGAGGAGATCTGGTGGATAAGACATATAGAACATGGTATCTGAGGAGATCTGGTGGATAAGACATATAGAACATGGAATCTGAGGGGATCTGGTGGATAAGACATATAGAACATGGTATCTGAGGGGATCTGGTGGATAAGACATATAGAACATGGTCACTGAGGGGATCTGGTGGATAAGACATATAGAACATGGTATCTGAGGAGATCTGGGGAGGAAACACACTACATCACACCAATGCTAGTAATGGGCGTGTTCCAAACAGCACCCTATTCCCTATTTAGTGCACCTTTGACCAGGACCCACAGGGCTCTGGGTGTCAGTATGGGTATTCAGCTCAGGACCCATAGGGCTCTGGTTTAAAGTAGTGCACTATATAGGGAACGGCGTGCCATAGGACTCTGGTTTAAAGTAGTGCACTATATAGGGAACAGGGTGGCATTTAGAACACAGAAATTGGTTTTTCTTATTCTGAATAACAGGGATGTCCTTCGGTCCAGTACTTACCTTAGTGAAGACCTTGATGGTGTGATTGAGGAAGTCAGCTTCCTCCTTGTCAGGTAAGGCCAGCAGATGAGCAGCACAGTCCAGGATGCAGAGCAGGGTCAGTCTGTGGCCCTGGAGGAGAGGACGACAATGAACAGGCAGACACAGAATTAGGGACACCAACATTTTACAGGTTTCCCAGAAATCCTGGATTTCCTGTTTGTTTATTTCCCTCTTGTGATTTCTGAAAAATCTAAGAATTTGTGGAAAGTTACTGGAATATGTAAAATTATATATCACCTGACCCGGAGAGGAACGGTTGCCTTAACCACGCTGTACCTCATTAACCACGCTGTACCCTGTACCCCATATTAACCACGCTGTACCCCACATTAACCACGCTGTACCCTGCACCCCACATTAACCACGCTGTACCCCACATTAACCACGCTGTACCCCACATTAACCACGCTGTACCCCACATTAACCACGCTGTACCCCACATTAACCACGCTGTACCCCACATTAACCACGCTGTACCCCACATTAACCACGCTGTACCCCACATTAACCACGCTGTACCCCACATTAACCACGCTGTATCCCACATTAACCACGCTGTACCCCACATTAACCACGCTGTACCCCACATTAACCACGCTGTACCCCACATTAACCACGCTGTACCCCACATTGACCACGCTGTACCCCACATTAACCACGCTGTACCCCGCTGTACCCCACATTAACCACGCTGTACCCCACATTAACCACGCTGTACCCCACATTAACCACGCTGTACCCATATTAACCACGCTGTACCCCACATTAACCACGCTGTACCCTGTACCCCACATTAACCATGCTGTAGCCCACATTAACCACGCTGTACCCCACATTAACCACGCTGTACCCCACATTGACCACGCTGTACCCCACATTGACCACGCTGTACCCCGCTGTACCCCACATTAACCACGCTGTACCCCACATTAACCACGCTGTACCCCACATTAACCACGCTGTACCCATATTAACCACGCTGTACCCCACATTAACCACGCTGTACCCTGTACCCCACATTAACCATGCTGTAGCCCACATTAACCACGCTGTACCCCACATTAACCACGCTCTACCTCACATTAACCACGCTGTACCCCACATTAACCACGCTGTACCCCACATTAACCACGCTGTACCCCACATTGACCACGCTGTACCCCACATTGACCACGCTGTACCCCACATTGACCACGCTGTACCCCACATTAACCACGCTGTACCCCACATTAACCACGCTGTATCCCACATTAACCACGCTGTACCCCACATTAACCACGCTGTATCACACATTAACCACGCTGTACCCTGTACCCCACATTAACCACGCTGTACCCCACATTAACCACGCTGTACCCCACATTAACCACGCTGTACCCCACATTAACCACGCTGTACCCCACATTAACCACGCTGTACCCCATATTAACCACGCTGTACCCCACATTAACCACGCTGTACCCCACATTAACCACGCTGTACCCCATATTAACCATGCTGTACCCTGTACCCCACATTAACCACCCTGTACCCCGCTGTACCCCACATTAACCACGCTGTACCCCACATTAACCACGCTGTACCCCACATTAACCACGCTGTACCCCACATTAACCACGCTGTACCCCACATTAACCACGCTGTACCCCATATTAACCACGCTGTACCCCACATTAACCACGCTGTACCCCACATTAACCACGCTGTACCCCATATTAACCATGCTGTACCCTGTACCCCATATTAACCATGCTGTACCCTGTACCCCATATTAACCATGCTGTACCCTGTACCCCATATTAACCATGCTGTACCCTGTACCCCATATTAACCATGCTGTACCCTGTACCCCATATTAACCATGCTGTACCCTGTACCCCATATTAACCACGCTGTACCCTGTACCCCATATTAACCACGCTGTACCCTGTACCCCATATTAACCACGCTGTACCCTGTACCCCACATTAACCACCCTGTACCCCGCTGTACCCCACATTAACCACGCTGTACCCCACATTAACCACGCTGTACCCCACATTGACCACGCTGTACCCCACATTGACCACGCTGTACCCCGCTGTACCCCACATTAACCACGCTGTACCCCACATTAACCACGCTGTACCCCACATTAACCACGCTGTACCCCACATTAACCACGCTGTACCCCACATTAACCACGCTGTACCCCACATTAACCACGCTGTACCCACATTAACCACGCTGTACCCCACATTAACCACGCTGTACCCTGTACCCCACATTAACCATGCTGTACCCTGTACCCCACATTAACCATGCTGTAGCCCACATTAACCACGCTGTACCCCACATTAACCACGCTCTACCCCACATTAACCACGCTGTACCCCACATTAACCACGCTGTACCCCACATTAACCACGCTGTACCCCACATTAACCACGCTGTACCCCACATTAACCACGCTGTACCCCACATTAACCACGCTGTACCCCACATTAACCACGCTGTACCCCACATTGACCACGCTGTACCCCACATTAACCACGCTGTACCCCACATTAACCACGCTGTATCCCACATTAACCACGCTGTACCCCACATTAACCACGCTGTACCCCACATTAACCACGCTGTACCCCACATTAACCACGCTGTACCCCACATTAACCACGCTGTACCCCACATTAACCACGCTGTACCCCACATTAACCACGCTGTACCCCACATTAACCACGCTGTACCCCACATTAACCACGCTGTATCCCACATTAACCACGCTGTACCCCACATTAACCACGCTGTACCCCACATTAACCACGCTGTATCCCACATTAACCACGCTGTACCCTGTACCCCACATTAACCACGCTGTACCCCACATTAACCACGCTGTACCCCACATTAACCACGCAACAACCCACATTAACCACGCTGTACCCCATATTAACCGCGCTGTACCCCACATTAACCACGCTGTACCCCATATTAACCACGCTGTACCCCACATTAACCACGCTGTACCCCACATTAACCACGCTGTACCCCACATTAACCACGCTGTACCCCACATTAACCACGCTGTACCCCACATTAACCACGCTGTACCCCACATTAACCACGCTGTACCCCACATTAACCACGCTGTACCCCACATTAACCACGCTGTACCCCATATTAACCATGCTGTACCCTGTACCCCATATTAACCATGCTGTACCCTGTACCCCATATTAACCATGCTGTACCCTGTACCCCATATTAACCATGCTGTACCCTGTACCCCATATTAACCATGCTGTACCCTGTACCCCATATTAACCATGCTGTACCCTGTACCCCATATTAACCATGCTGTACCCTGTACCCCATATTAACCACGCTGTACCCTGTACCCCATATTAACCACGCTGTACCCTGTACCCCATATTAACCACGCTGTACCCTGTACCCCACATTAACCACCCTGTACCCCACATTAACCACGCTGTACCCCACATTAACCACGCTGTACCCCACATTAACCACGCTGTACCCCACATTAACCACGCTGTACCCCACATTAACCACGCTGTACCCCACATTAACCACGCTGTATCCCACATTAACCACGCTGTACCCCACATTAACCACGCTGTACCCCACATTAACCACGCTGTACCCCACATTAACCACGCTGTATCCCACATTAACCACGCTGTACCCCACATTAACCACGCTGTACCTCACATTAACCACGCTGTATCCCACATTAACCACGCTGTACCCTGTACCCCACATTAACCACGCTGTACCCCACATTAACCACGCAACAACCCACATTAACCACGCTGTACCCCACATTAACCACGCTGTACCCTGTACCCCATATTAACCACGCTGTACCCCACATTAACCACGCTGTACCCCACATTAACCACGCTGTACCCCATATTAACCACGCTGTACCCCATATTAACCACGCTGTACCCCACATTAACCACGCTGTACCCCACATTAACCACGCTGTACCCCACATTAACCACGCTGTACCCCACATTAACCACGCTGTACCCCATATTAACCATGCTGTACCCTGTACCCCATATTAACCATGCTGTACCCTGTACCCCATATTAACCATGCTGTACCCTGTACCCCATATTAACCATGCTGTACCCTGTACCCCATATTAACTATGCTGTACCCTGTACCCCATATTAACCATGCTGTACCCTGTACCCCATATTAACCATGCTGTACCCTGTACCCCATATTAACCACGCTGTACCCTGTACCCCATATTAACCACGCTGTACCCTGTACCCCATATTAACCACGCTGTACCCTGTACTCCACATTAACCACCCTGTACCCCACATTAACCACGCTGTACCCCACATTAACCACGCTGTACCCCACATTAACCACGCTGTACCCCACATTAACCACGCTGTACCCCATATTAACCACGCTGTACCCCATATTAACCACGCTGTACCCCACATTAACCACGCTGTACCCCACATTAACCACGCTGTACCCTGTACCCCATATTAACCACGCTGTACCCCACATTAACCATGCTGTACCCCATATTAACCATGCTGTACCCCATATTAACCATGCTGTACCCCATATTAACCACGATGTACCCCACATTAACCACGCTGTACCCCACATTAACCACGCTGTACCCTGTACCCCACATTAACCACGCTGTACCCTGTACCCCATATTAACCATGCTGTACCCTGTACCCCATATTAACCACGCTGTACCCTGTACCCCACATTAACCACGCTGTACCCTGTACCCCACATTAACCACACAACAACCCATATTAAATACACAACAACCCATATTTGCAAAAAATGTCTAAGAACCTGTTTTCACTGTCATTATGGGATATTGTGTGTAGATTTTTTATTTATTTAATCCATTTTTAGAATAAAGCTGTAACGTAACAAAATGTGGAAAAAGTCAAGGTGTCCGAATACATACCGAAGGCAATGTATATGACATCATCATACCTTCTCCAGAGAGTTGAGTGCATGCTGGGAGTTGTAGTTTTTCTGGCCCAGGGCCTGGACATCCTGAGAGGAGATGATTGGCTCTTTGAGCTGCTCCAGCCAGGACCACATGAGTCCAGCCAGCACCATAGGGTCTCTCTCTAGACTCAGCCTCTCCCAGGCCCCTTCTCTGGAGTTCAGCTCTGTCTGTCGGACCACACACACACACACACACACACACTATTGTATTAGTAGTCAACATCACACCTGGGTTAAAATACTTCATCTGTGTTTCATTGAGCTGCCTATTGCAACGGAAGAAATAGAGAAAAGTCCCACAAATTTAAACCGCGCCAACCTGGCACGCCAACCTGGCACAACGCCAACCTGGCACAACGCCAACCTGGCACGCGCCAACCTGGCACGCGCCAACCTGGCACGCGCCAACCTGGCACGCGCCAACCTGGCACGCGCCAACCTGGCACACGCCAACCTGACACGCCAACCTGACACACGCCAACCGGGCACACGCCAACCTGGCACACGCCAACCTGACACACGCCAACCTGGCACACGCCAACCTGGCACACGCCAACCTGGCACACGCCAACCTGACACACGCCAACCTGGCACGCCAACCTGGCACGCCAACCTGGCACGCGCCAACCTGGCACGCGCCAACCTGCCACGCGCCAACCTGGCACGCGCCAACCTGGCACGCCAACCTGGCACGCGCCAACCTGGCACACGCCAACCTGACACACGCCAACCTGGCACACGCCAACCTGACACGCCAACCTGGCACACGCCAACCTGGCACACGCCAACCTGGCACGCCAACCTGGCACGCGCCAACCTGGCACGCGCCAACCTGGCACGCGCCAACCTGGCACGCGCCAACCTGGCACGCGCCAACCTGGCACGCGCCAACCTGGCACGCGCCAACCTGGCACACGCCAACCTGACACGCCAACCTGACACACGCCAACCTGGCACACGCCAACCTGGCACGCCAACCTGGCACACGCCAACCTGGCACGCCAACCTGGCACACGCCAACCTGGCACACGCTAACCTGGCACACGCCAACCTGGCACGCCAACCTGGCACACGCCAACCTGACACACGCCAACCTGACACACGCCAACCTGGCACGCCAACCTGGCACACGCCAACCTGACACACGCCAACCTGGCACGCCAACCTGACACACGCCAACCTGGCACACGCCAACCTGGCACACGCCAACCTGGCACACGCCAACCTGGCACACGCCAACCTGGCACACGCCAACCTGGCACACGCCAACCTGGCACGCCAACCTGGCACACGCCAACCTGGCACGCCAACCTGACACACGCCAACCTGACACACGCCAACCTGGCACACGCCAACCTGGCACGCGCCAACCTGGCACGCGCCAACCTGGCACTCCAAACTGGCACGCGCCAACCTGGCACTCCAGGTAGCCTAAAGAAAACGCTGAAAGTATTTCAAATAGTATCTGAACCCAGGTCTGGTCAACACCAATCACAATGTAACCCAGGTCTGGTCAACACCAATCACAATGTAACCCTGGTCTGGTCAACACCAATCACAATGTAACCCTGGTCAACACCAATCACAATGTAACCCTGGTCTGGTCAACACCAATCACAATGTAACCCTGGTCTGGTCAACACCAATCACAATGTAACCCTGGTCTGGTCAACACCAATCACAATGTAACCCTGGTCTGGTCAACACCAATCACAATGTAACCCTGGTCTGGTCAACACCAATCACAATGTAACCCTGGTCTGGTCAACACCAATCACAATGTAACCCTGGTCTGGTCAACACCAATCACAATGTAACCCTGGTCTGGTCAACACCAATCACAATGTAACCCTGGTCTGGTCAACACCAATCACAATGTAACCCAGGTCAACACCAATCACAATGTAACCCTGGTCTGGTCAACACCAATCACAATGTAACCCTGGTCTGGTCAACACCAATCACAATGTAACCCTGGTCTGGTCAACACCAATCACAATGTAACCCTGGTCTGGTCAACACCAATCACAATGTAACCCTGGTCTGGTCAACACCAATCACAATGTAACCCTGGTCTGGTCAACACCAATCACAATGTAACCCTGGTCTGGTCAACACCAATCACAATGTAACCCTGGTCTGGTCAACACCAATCACAATGTAACCCTGGTCTGGTCAACACCAATCACAATGTAACCCTGGTCTGGTCAACACCAATCACAATGTAACCCTGGTCAACACCAATCACAATGTAACCCTGGTCTGGTCAACACCAATCACAATGTAACCCTGAATGTGAAACTCAGATAAAGAGTTACAAAACAAGATACAGCTGGGTGCACAAATACTCCGATATTTTTACACTATATATACACACACACACCAGTCAAACGGTCATGTCTTACCTGCCACACCAGTCAAACTGTCATGTCTTACCTGCCACACCAGTCAAACTGTCATGTCTTACCTGCCACACCAGTCAAACGATCATGTCTTACCTGCCACACCAGTCAAACTGTCATGTCTTACCTGCCACACCAGTCAAACTGTCATGTCTTACCTGCCACACCAGTCAAACTGTCATGTCTTACCTGCCACACTGAGACCTTGTAGTGGAGATCTTCATCATTCAGGCCCAAAGCCAGAGCTCTGGCCACCAGCAGACGTCTGGCTTCCAGGGACAGATCAGCATACAGGACGACGACAGGGTCCTCTCCGTCCTTCCCCCTCTCTTTTTCCTCTCTGTCTCCAGCCCTGTCTACCCCACACACAGACTCCTCTCCTCTTGTAAGGCTCATCACAGGCATATCTCCTCTCCACGGCCTCCCCTCTGACAGCTCTTCTCCTGAGGGTTTAGACAGACTACCCCCAAACCCAAAGGACAGACTTCGCTGGCCCTCACAGAGCTGCTTCCGTCTCTGGAAGAGAGGAGACATGTTCTTCTGAGTTTGGTGATCCCTCTCCTTGGAACTCCTGTCCTGTCCTCCTCGCCTCTCGTCCCTTGTCTGCTCTCCCATGGAGAAGGGGTGGTGCTGTGGAGGGAGGCTAAGGGATGCGGGGGGCTCCCAGGCTGTGGCTAAATGGTGTTGGGTCAGAGGATTGCAGCAAGGGATGTTCCAGACCTGGTTCTGCTCCTGGTCTGGGTCTCGCCTGGGATCTAGCTTATACAGGGCTGAGTCACTGTAGCTCAGCAAGCGTTTCCCCGGCTGCAGAGGCTTCAGGAGGGAGGCTGCCACCCTGTTCTGCCGCTGCCACAGACGGTCCAGCTCCTGGTCATTGGACAGAACTGGGTCGTGGGCCAGGGCGGGGCTGAGAGGGGGCTCTAAGAGTAACGATGGTTCATGGAGTAGTGCTAGGTTTGGAGTGAGAGGTCGTTCCATGTGTAGTGTGTGGGTTAGGGCTGTCTCAGGGCGTGGACAAGGCTGGGTTAGGGCTGTCTCAGGGCGTGGACAAGGCTGGGTTAGGGCTGTCTCAGGGCGTGGACAAGGCTGGGTTAGGGCTGTCTCAGGGCGTGGACAAGGCTGGCTTAGGGCTGTATCAGGGCGGGGACCAGCCAGGTGGGCTGAAGGCACAGGGATGCCCTTCCCTCTCATCTCCTTCCCCAGCAGCTGAATGGCCTGCTGGGACACTGTCTTCTCCACCTCCGCTGTCAGGTCTGGGACCTCCAACACCTCCTCCTCCACCACCACCTTCAATAACATCATCATCATCACCAGTCAGGTCTGAAACCTCCTCCACCACCACCTTCAATAACATCATCATCATCACCAGTCAGGTCTGAAACCTCCTCCACCACCTTCAATAACATCATCATCATCACCAGTCAGGTCTGAAACCTCCTCCACCACCTTCAATAACATCATCATCATCACCAGTCAGGTCTGAAACCTCCACCACCACCACCTTCAAAAACAGTATTATTTTGTTTTTTACCTGTCTATTATGCCATAATAATGTATTACCCATCTCTACCATAATAATGTATTACCTGTCTATTATACCATAATAATGTATTACCTGTCTATTATACCATAATAATGTATTACCTGTCTATAATACCATAATAATGTATTACCTGTCTATAATAACACAATGTATTATTACCTGTCTATAATACCATAATAAAGTACCGGTCTATTATACCATAATAACTATTGTTTTCATTATATATTTTACCTCTTGGGGATGTCATTCGAAAACATAATGTTAAATTTCACTGCTATGCGGACGACACACAGCTGTACATTTCAATGAAACGTGGTGAAGCCACAAAATTGCCCTCGCTGGAAGCCTGTGTTTCAGACATAAGGAAGTGGATGGCTGCAAACTTTCTACTTTTAAACTCGGACAAAACAGAGATGCTTGTTCTAGGTCCCAAGAAACAAAGAGATCTTCTGTTGAATCTGACAATTAATCTGGATGGTTGTACAGTCGTCTCAAATAAAACTGTGAAGGACCTCGGCGTTACTCTGGACCCTGATCTCTCTTTTGAAGAACATATCAAGACTGTTTCAAGGACAGCTTTTTTCCATCTACGTAATATTGCAAAAATCAGAAATTTTCTGTCCAAAAATGATGCAGAAAAATTAATCCATGCCTTTGTTACTTCTAGGCTGGACTACTGCAATGCTCTACTTTCCGGCTACCCGGATAAAGCACTAAATAAACTTCAGTTAGTGCTAAATACGGCTGCTAGAATCCTGACTAGAACCAAAAAAATTGATCATATTACTCCAGTGTTAGCCTCCCTACACTGGCTTCCTGTTAAGGCAAGGGCTGATTTCAAGGTTTTACTGCTAACCTACAAAGCATTATATGGGCTTGCTCCTACCTATCTTTCCGATTTGGTCCTGCCGTACATACCTACACGTACGCTACGGTCACAAGACGCAGGCCTCCTAATTGTCCATAGAATTTCTAAGCAAACAGCTGGAGGCAGGGCTTTCTCCTATAGAGCTCCATTTTTATGGAATGGTCTGCCTACCCATGTGAGAGACGCAGACTCAGTCTCAACCTTTAAGTCTTTACTGAAGACTCATCTCTTCAGTCGGTCCTATGATTGAGTGTAGTCTGGCCCAGGAGTGTCAAGGTGAACGGAAAGGCTGGAGCAACGAACCGCCCTTGCTGTCTCTGCCTTGCCGGTTCCCCTCTTTCCACTGGGATTCTCTGCCTCTAACCCTATTACAGGGGCTGAGTCACTGGCTTACTGGTGCTCTTCCATGCCGTCCATGGGAGGGGTGTGTCACTTGAGTGGGTTGAGTCACTGACGTGATCTTCTTGTCTGGGCTGGCGCCCCCCCTTGGGTTGTGCCATGGCGGAGATCTTTGTGGGCTATACTCGACCTTGTCTCAGGACGGTAAGTTGGTGGTTGAAGATATCCCTCCAGTGGTGTGGGGGCTGTGCTTTGGTAAAGTGGGTGGGGTTATATCCTGCCTGTTTGGCCCTGTCCGGGGGTATCATCGGATGGGGCCACAGTGTCTCCTGACCCCTCCTGTCTCAGCCTCCAGTATTTATGCTGCAGTAGTTTGTGTCGGGGGGCTAGGGTCAGTCTGTTATATCTGGAGTATTTCTCTTGTCTTATCCGGTGTCCTGTGTGAATTTAAATATGCTCTCTCTAATTCTGTCTTTCTCTCTTTCTTTCTTTCTCTCGGAGGACCTGAGCCCTAGGACCATGCCTCAGGACTGCCTGGCATGATGACTCCTTGCTGTCCCCAGTCCACCTGGTCGTGCTGCTGCTCCAGTTTCAACTGTTCTCCCTGTGGCTATGAAACCCTGACCTGTTCACCGGACGTGCTACCTGTCCCAGACCTGCTGTTTTCAACTCTCTAGAGACAGCAGGAGCGGTAGAGATACTCTCAATGATCGGCTATGAAAAGCCAACTGACATTTACTCCTGAGGTGCTGACCTTTTGCACCCTCGACAACCACTGTGATTATTATTTGACCATGCTGGTCATTTATGAACATTTGAACATCTTGGCCATGTTCTGTTATAATCTCCACCCGGCACAGCCAGAAGAGGACTGGCCACCCCTCATAGCCTGGTTCCTCTCTAGGTTTCTTCCTAGGTTTTTGGCCTTTCTAGGGAGTTTTTCCTAGCCACCGTGCTTCTACACCTGCATTGCTTGCTGTTTGGGGTTTTAGGCTGGGTTTCTGTACAGCACTTTGAGATATCAGCTGATGTAAGAAGGGCTATATAAATACATTTGATTTGATGAATGTATTACCCGTTTACAATACCATAATGTTTTACTGTATTATTACCTGTCTATTATACCATAATAATGTATTACCCATCTCTACCATAATAATGTATTACCTGTCTATTATGCCATAATAATGTATTACCCATCTCTACCATAATAATATATTACCTGTCTATAATACCATAATAATGTATTACCTGTCTATAATACCATAATAATGTATTACCTGTCTATTATACCATAATAATGTATTACCTGTCTATTATACCATAATAATGTATTACCTGTCTATAATACCATAATAATGTATTACCTGTCTATAATACCATAATAATGTATTACCTGTCTATAATACCATAATAATGTATTACCTGTCTATTATACCATAATAATGTATTACCGGTCTATAATACCATAATAATGTATTACCTGTCTATAATACCATAATAATGTATTACCTGTCTATAATACCATAATAATGTATTACCTGTCTATAATACCATAATAATGTATTACCTGTCTATAATACCATAATAATGTATTACCTGTCTATAATACCATAATAATGTATTACCTGTCTATTATACCATAATAATGTATTACCGGTCTATAATACCATAATAATGTATTACCTGTCTATAATACCATAATAATGTATTACCTGTCTCTACCATAATAATGTATTACCTGTCTATTATGCCATAATAATGTATTACCCATCTCTACCATAATAATGTATTACCTGTCTATAATACCATAATAATGTATTACCTGTCTATAATACCATAATAATGTATTACCTGTCTATAATACCATAATAATGTATTACCTGTCTATTATACCATAATAATGTATTACCTGTCTATAATACCATAATAATGTATTACCTGTCTATAATACCATAATAATGTATTACCCATCTCTACCATAATAATGTATTACCTGTCTATAATACCATAATAATGTATTACCCATCTCTACCATAATAATGTATTACCTGTCTATAATACCATAATAATGTATTACCTGTCTATAATACCATAATAATGTATTACCTGTCTATAATACCATAATAATGTATTACCTGTCTATTGGCAGCGATGTCCAGGAGGACCTTGCAGACCAGCTGGACGATCTTTGGCACGTTCTTCATCTGCCTCGCCTCGTACCCGTGCAGAAGGTGGCGTTGGCGAGTCAGGTACTGGGACAGCGTAACGGCGTTGGCCCGGGGTTCTGCGCAGGAGAACACGTTCCTCAACGGAACCAGGAACTGGGCGAACTCCCGGACACACAGCAGCTGGCCTCGTGTCTGGATGGAGTTGGGCCGCTTGGCTCTGACAAACAGGATGGCCTGGTCCGCACTCATACGAGAGGTGAAGACCAGATAACACGCCAGTAACACACCTGGTTAACACAGTAACACACCAGTAACACACCTGGTTAACACAGTAACACACCTGGTTAACACAGTAAC
This sequence comes from Salmo salar, assembly GCF_965601325.2. Classification (NCBI taxonomy): domain Eukaryota; kingdom Metazoa; phylum Chordata; class Actinopteri; order Salmoniformes; family Salmonidae; genus Salmo; species Salmo salar. The sequence goes on along the minus strand of NC_138312.1, from coordinate 64,156,853 downwards.
ACACCTGGTAAACACAGTAATACGCCAGTAACACTTAAACAACACATCCTAGATCTGAATGAAAGAAATAATCTTATTAAATACTTTTTTCTTTACATAGTTGAATGTGCTGACAACAAAATCACACAAAAATAATCAATGGAAATCAATTTATCAACCCATGGAGGTCTGGATTTGCAGTCACACTCAAAATTAAAGTGGAAAACCACACTACAGGCTGATCCATATTTGATGTAATGTCCTTAAAACAAGTCAAATTGAGGCTCAGTAGTGTGTGTGGCCTCCACGTGCCTGTATGACCTCCCTACAACGCCTGGGCATGCTCCTGATGAGGTGGCGGATGGTCTCCTGAGGGATCTCCTCCCAGACCTGGACTAAAGCATCCGCCAACTCCTGGACAGTCTGTGGTGCAACGTGGCGTTGGTGGATGGAGCGAGACATGATGTCCCAGATGTGCTCAATTGGATTCAGGTCTGGGGAACGGGCGGGCCAGTCCATAGCATCAATGCCTTCCTCTGCCGGAACTGCTGACACACTCCAGCCACATGAGGTCTAGCATTGTCTTGCATTAGGAGGAACCCAGGGCCAACCGCACCAGCATATGGTCTCACAAGGGGTCTGAGGATCTCATCTCGGTACCTAATGGCAGTCAGGCTACCTCTGGCGAGCACATGGAGGGATGTGCGGCCCCCCAAAGAAATGCCACCCCACACCATGACTGACCCACCGCCAAACCGGTCATGCTGGAGGATATTGCAGGCAGCAGAACGTTCTCCACGGCGTCTCCAGACTCTGTCATGTCTGTCACGTGCTCAGTGTGAACCTGCTTTCATCTGTGAAAAGCACAGGGCGCCAGTGGCGAATTTGCCAATCTTGGTGTTCTCTGGCAAATGCCAAACGTCCTGCACGGTGCTGAGCTGTAAGCACAACCCCCACCTGTGGACGTCGGGCCCTCATACCACCCTCATGGAGTCTGTTTCTGACCGTTTGAGCAGACACATGCACATTTGTGGCCTGCTGGAGGTCATTTTGCAGGGCTCTGGCAGTGCTCCTCCTGCTCCTCCTTGCACAAAGGCGGAGGTAGCGGTCCTGCTGCTGGGTTAATGCCCTCCTACGGCCTCCTCCACATCTCCTGATGTACTGGCCTGTCTCCTGGTAGCGCCTCCATGCTCTGGACACTACGCTGACTGACACAGCAAACCTTCTTGCCACAGCTCGCATTGATGTGCCATCCTGGATGAGCTGCAGTACCTGAGCCACTTGTGTGGGTTGTAGACTCCGTCTCATGCTACCACTAGAGTGAAAGCACCGCCAGCATTCAAAAGTGACCAAAACATTAGCCAGGAAGCATAGGAACTGAGAAGTGGTCTGTGGTCCCCACCTGCAGAACCACTCCTTTATTGGGGGTGTCTTGCTAATTGCCTATAATTTCCAGCTGTTGTCTATTCCATTTGCACAACAGCATGTGAAATTTATTGTCAATCAGTGTTGCTTCCTAAGTGGACAGTTTGATTTCACAGAAGTGTGATTGACTTGGAGTTACATTGTGTTGTTTAAGTGTTCCCTTTATTTTTTTGAGCAGTGTATATATTTTTAAATCAGTTCAAATGCCTCTACTGTGAACGGGTCACAAATAGGGTGTGAAAAAAGGATAAATTCTTCAAATGTTTTTATTTCACATTTTAATTAATGAAAGGATTTTTTTTTTTCTGTGCAAAATAAATAAACTAAGCATTGGATAATAAACAATTTGATGAAATGATGGTTTACACAACCAGTCCTCCCCAGCCCATTATAATGTACCCTGTCCTCCCCAGCCCATTATAATGTACCCTGTCCTCCCCAGCCCATTATAATGTACCCTGTCCTCCCCAGCCCATTATAATGTACCCAGTCCACCCCAGCCCATTATAATGTAACCAGTCCTCCCCAGCCCATTATAATGTACCCAGTCCTCCCCAGCCCATTATAATGTACCCAGTCCTCCCCAGCCCATTATAATGTACCCTGTCCTCCCCAGCCCATTATAATGTACCCTGTCCAGCCCATTATAATGTACCCTGTCCTCCCCAGCCCATTATAATGTACCCAGTCCTCCCCAGCCCATTATAATGTACCCTGTCCTCCCCAGCCCATTATAATGTACCCTGTCCTCCCCCCCCATTATAATGTACCCTGTCCTCCCCAGCCCATTATAATGTACCCAGTCCTCCCCCGCCCATTATAATGTACCCTGTCCCCCCAGCCCATTATAATGTACCCGGTCCTCCCCAGCCCATTATAATGTACCCTGTCCTCCCCAGCCCATTATAATGTACCCTGTCCTCCCCAGCCCATTATAATGTACCCTGTCCTCCCCAGCCCATTATAATGTACCCAGTCCTCCCCAGCCCATTATAATGTACCCAGTCCTCCCCAGCCCATTATAATGTACCCAGTCCTCCCCAGCCCATTATAATGTACCCTGTCCTCCCCAGTCCATTATAATGTACCCTGTCCTCCCCAGCCCATTATAATGTACCCTGTCCTCCCCAGCCCATTATAATGTACCCTGTCCACCCCAGCCCATTATAATTTACCCTCCCCAGCCCATTATAATGTAACCAGTCCTCCCCAGCCCATTATAATGTAACCAGTCCTCCCCAGCCCATTATAATGTACCCTGTCCTCCCCAGCCCATTATAATGTACCCTGTCCACCCCAGCCCATTATAATGTACCCTGTCCTCCCCAGCCCATTATAATGTACCCTGTCCACCCCATTATAATGTACCCTGTCCTCCCCAGCCCATTATAATGTAACCTGTCCACCCCATTATAATGTACCCTGTCCTCCCCAGCCCATTATAATGTACCCTGTCCTCCCCAGCCCATTATAATGTACCCAGTCCTCCCCAGTCCATTATAATGTACCCTGTCCTCCCCAGCCCATTATAATGTACCCTGTCCTCCCCAGCCCATTATAATGTACCCTGTCCGCCCTAGTCAATTATAATGTACCCTGTCCTCCCCAGTCCATTATAATGTACCCTGTCCTCCCCAGCCCATTATAATGTACCCTGTCCTCCCCAGCCCATTATAATGTACCCTGTCCACCCCAGCCCATTTTAATGTACCCTGTCCTGTTCTGCCCAGCCCATTATAATGTACCCTGTCCTCCCCAGCCCATTATAATGTACCCTGTCCTCCCCACCCCATTATAATATACCCTGTCCTCCCCAGCCCATTATAATGTACCCTGTCCACCCCATTATAATGTACCCTGTCCTCCCCAGCCCATTATAATGTACCCTGTCCACCCCATTATAATGTACCCTGTCCACCCCAGCCCATTATAATGTAACCAGTCCTCCCCAGCCCATTATAATGTACCCTGTCCACCCCAGCCCATTATAATGTAACCAGTCCTCCCCAGCCCATTATAATGTAACCAGTCCTCCCCAGCCCATTATAATGTACCCTGTCCTCCCCAGCCCATTATAATGTACCCTGTCCACCCCATTATAATGTACCCTGTCCTCCCCAGCCCATTATAATGTACCCTGTCCACCCCATTATAATGTACACAGTCCTCCCCAGCCCATTATAATGTACCCTGTCCTCCCCAGCCCATTATAATGTACCCAGTCCTCCCCAGCCCATTATAATGTACCCAGTCCTCCCCAGTCCATTATAATGTACCCTGTCCTCCCCAGCCCATTATAATGTACCCTGTCCTCCCCAGCCCATTATAATGTACCCTGTCCTCCCCAGCCCATTATAATGTACCCTGTCCTCCCCAGCCCATTATAATATACCCTGTCCTTCCCAGCCCATTATAATGTACCCTGTCCTCCCCAGCCCATTATAATGTACCCTGTCCTCCCCAGCCCATTATAATGTACCCAGTCCTCCCCAGCCCATTATAATGTACCCTGTCCTCCCCAGCCCATTATAATGTACCCTGTCCTCCCCCCCATTATAATGTACCCTGTCTTCCCCAGCCCATTATAATGTACCCTGTCCTCCCCAGCCCATTATAATGTACCCTGTCCTCCCCCCCCATTATAATGTACCCTATCCTCCCCAGCCCATTATAATGTACCCTGTCCTCCCCAGTCCATTATAATGTACCCTGTCCTCCCCAGCCCATTATAATGTACCCTGTCCTCCCCAGCCCATTATAATGTACCCTGTCCTCCCCAGCCCATTATAATGTACCCTGTCCTCCCCAGCCCATTATAATGTACCCTGTCCTCCCCAGCCCATTATAATGTACCCTGTCCTCCCCATTATAATGTACCCTGTCCTCCCCATTATAATGTACCCTGTCCTGCCCCCCCATTATAATGTACCCTGTCCTGCCCCCCCATTATAATGTACCCTGTCCTGCCCCCCCATTATAATGTACCCTGTCCTGCCCCCCCATTATAATGTACCCTGTCCACCCAATTATAATGTACCCTGTCCTCCCCCCCCATTATAATGTACCCTGTCCTCCCCAGCCCATTATAATGTACCCTGTACACCCCAGTCCATTATAATGTACCCTGTCCTCCCCAGCCCATTATAATGTACCCTGTCCTCCCCAGTCCATTATAATGTACCCTGTCCTCCCCCCCCATTATAATGTACCCTGTCCTCCCCAGCCCATTATAATGTACCCTGTCCACCCCATTATAATGTACCCTGTCCTCCCCCCCATTATAATGTACCCTGTCCTCCCCAGCCCATTATAATGTACCCTGTCCTCCCCAGCCCATTATAATGTACCCTGTCCTCCCCAGCCCATTATAATGTACCCTGTCCTCCCCAGCCCATTATAATGTACCCTGTCCTCCCCAGCCCATTATAATATACCCTGTCCTTCCCAGCCCATTATAATGTACCCTGTCCTGTTCTCCCCAGCCCATTATAATGTACCCTGTCCTCCCCAGCCCATTATAATGTACCCTGTCCTCTCCCAGCCCATTATAATGTACCCTGTACTCGCCCCCCATTATAATGTACCCTGTCCTCCCCAGTCCATTATAATGTACCCTGTCCTGCCCCCCACTATAATGTACCCTGTCCTCCCAGCCCATTATAATGTACCCTATCCTCCCCAGCCCATTATAATGTACCCTGTCCTCCCCAGCCCATTATAATGTACCCTCCCCCCCCATTATAATGTACCCTATCCTCCCCAGCCCATTATAATGTACCCTGTCCTCCCCAGTCCATTATAATGTACCCTGTCCACCCCATTATAATGTACCCTGTCCTCCCCAGCCCATTATAATGTACCCTGTCCTCCCCAGCCCACTATAATGTACCCTGTCCTCCCCAGCCCATTATAATGTACCCTGTCCTCCCCCCCATTATAATGTACCCTGTCCTCCCCAGCCCATTATAATGTACCCTGTCCTCCCCAGCCCATTATAATGTACCCGGTCCTCCCCAGCCCATTATAATGTACCCTGTCCTCCCCATTATAATGTACCCTGTCCTGCCCCCCCATTATAATGTACCCTGTCCACCCCATTATAATGTACCCTGTCCTCCCCCCCCATTATAATGTACCCTGTCCTCCCCCCCCATTATAATGTACTCTGTCCTCCCCAGCCCATTATAATGTACCCTGTCCACCCCATTATAATGTACCCTGTCCTCCCCCCCATTATAATGTACCCTGTCCTCCCCAGCCCATTATAATGTACCCTGTCCTCCCCAGTCCATTATAATGTACCCTGTCCTGTTCTGCCCAGCCCATTATAATGTACCCTGTCCTCCCCAACCCATTATAATGTACCCTGTCCTCCCCCCATTATAATGTACCCTGTCCTCCCCAGCCCATTATAATGTACCCTGTCCTCCCCCCCCATTATAATGTACCCTGTCCTCCCCAGCCCATTATAATGTACCCTGTCCTCGCCCCCCATTATAATGTACCCTGTCCTCCCCAGTCCATTATAATGTACCCTGTCCTGCCCCCCATTATAATGTACCCTGTCCTCCCAGCCCATTATAATGTACCCTATCCTCCCCAGCCCATTATAATGTACCCTGACATCCCCAGCCCATTATAATGTACCCTGTCCTCCCCAGTCCATTATAATGTACCCTGTCCTCCCCAGTCCATTATAATGTACCCTGTCCTCCCCAGTCCATTATAATGTACCCTGTCCTCCCCAGTCCATTACAATGTACCCTGTCCTCCCCAGCCCATTACAATGTACCCTGTCCTCCCCATTATAATGTACCCTGTCCTCCCCAGCCCATTATAATGTACCCTGTCCTCCCCAGCCCATTATAATGTACCCTGTCCTCCCCAGCCCATTATAATGTACCCTGTCCTCCCCAGCCCATTATAATGTACCCAGTCCTCCCCAGCCCATTATAATGTACCCTGTCCTCCCCAGCCCATTATACTGTACCCTCCCCAGCCCATTATAATGTACCCTGTCCTCGCCCCCCATTATAATGTACCCTGTCCTCCCCAGTCCATTATAATGTACCCTGTCCTGCCCCCCATTATAATGTACCCTGTCCTCCCAGCCCATTATAATGTACCCTATCCTCCCCAGCCCATTATAATGTACCCTGTCCTCCCCAGCCCATTATAATGTACCCTCCCCCCCCCATTATAATGTACCCTATCCTCCCCAGCCCATTATAATGTACACTGTCCTCCCCAGTCCATAATAATGTACCCTGTCCACCCCATTATAATGTACCCTGTCCTCCCCAGCCCACTATAATGTACCCTGTCCTCCCCAGCCCATTATAATGTACCCTGTCCTCCCCCCATTATAATGTACCCTGTCCTCCCCAGCCCATTATAATGTACCCTGTCCTCCCCAGCCCATTATAATGTACCCTGTCCTCCCCAGCCCATTATAATGTACCCTGTCCTCCCCAGCCCATTATAATGTACCCTGTCCTCCCCAGCCCATTATAATGTACCCTGTCCTCCCCATTATAATGTACCCTGTCCTCCCCATTATAATGTACCCTGTCCTGCCCCCCCATTATAATGTACCCTGTCCACCCCATTATAATGTACCCTGTCCTCCCCCCCATTATAATGTACCCTGTCCTCCCCAGCCCATTATAATGTACCCTGTACACCCCAGTCCATTATAATGTACCCTGTCCTCCCCCCATTATAATGTACCCTGTCCTCCCCCCCCATTATAATGTACCCTGTCCTCCCCAGCCCATTATAATGTACCCTGTACACCCCATTATAATGTACCCTGTCCTCCCCCCCATTATAATGTACCCTGTCCTCCCCAGCCCATTATAATGTACCCTGTCCTCCCCAGTCCATTATAATGTACCCTGTCCTGTTCTGCCCAGCCCATTATAATGTACCCTGTCCTCCCCAACCCATTATAATGTACCCTGTCCTCCCCCCCATTATAATGTACCCTGTCCTCCCCAGCCCATTATAATGTACCCTGTCCTCCCCCCCCATTATAATGTACCCTGTCCTCCCCAGCCCATTATAATGTACCGTGTCCTCGCCCCCATTATAATGTACCCTGTCCTCCCCAGTCCATTATAATGTACCCTGTCCTGCCCCCCATTATAATGTACCCTGTCCTCCCAGCCCATTATAATGTACCCTATCCTCCCCAGCCCATTATAATGTACCCTGTCCTCCCCAGCCCATTATAATGTACCCTGTCCTCCCCAGCCCATTATAATGTACCGTGTCCTCGCCCCCATTATAATGTACCCTGTCCTCCCCAGTCCATTATAATGTACCCTGTCCTGCCCCCCATTATAATGTACCCTGTCCTCCCAGCCCATTATAATGTACCCTATCCTCCCCAGCCCATTATAATGTACCCTGTCCTCCCCAGCCCATTATAATGTACCCTGTCCTCCCCAGTCCATTATAATGTACCCTGTCCTCCCCAGTCCATTATAATGTACCCTGTCCTCCCCAGTCCATTATAATGTACCCTGTCCTCCCCAGCCCATTATAATGTACCCTGTCCTCCCCATTATAATGTACCCTGTCCTGCCCCCCCATTATAATGTACCCTGTCCACCCCATTATAATGTACCCTGTCCTCCCCCCCATTATAATGTACCCTGTCCTCCCCAGCCCATTATAATGTACCCTGTCCTCCCCAGCCCATTATAATGTACCCTGTCCTCCCCAGCCCATTATAATGTACCCTGTCCACCCCAGTCCATTATAATGTACCCTGTCCTCCCCAGCCCATTATAATGTACCCTGTCCTGCCCCCCATTATAATGTACCCTGTCCTCCCAGCCCATTATAATGTACCCTATCCTCCCCAGCCCATTATAATGTACCCTGTCCTCCCCAGCCCATTATAATGTACCCTGTCCTCCCCAGTCCATTATAATGTACCCTGTCCTCCCCAGTCCATTATAATGTACCCTGTCCTCCCCAGCCCATTATAATGTACCCTGTCCTGCCCCCCCATTATAATGTACCCTGTCCTGCCCCCCCATTATAATGTACCCTGTCCACCCCATTATAATGTACCCTGTCCTCCCCCCCATTATAATGTACCCTGTCCTCCCCAGCCCATTATAATGTACCCTGTCCTCCCCAGCCCATTATAATGTACCCTGTCCTCCCCAGCCCATTATAATGTACCCTGTCCACCCCAGTCCATTATAATGTACCCTGTCCTCCCCAGCCCATTCTAATGTACCCTGTCCTCCCCAGCCCATTATAATGTACCCTGTCCTCCACAGCCCATTATAATGTACCCTGTCCACCCCAGTCCATTATAATGTACCCTGTCCTCCCCAGCCCATTATAATGTACCCTGTCCACCCCAGTCCATTATAATGTACCCTGTCCTCCCCAGCCCATTATAATGTACCCTGTCCTCCCTAGCCCAATATAACATACCTGTCCTGTTCTGCCCAGCCATGTGACGTTATGATTGGGTATATTTTATGTACCTGTCCTCCCGAGGCCGGCGTGACAGTGCACGGCCATCTTTCCCTCCTGGATGGCGAACGACATCACCTTTACCATGTCCAGTATAGTAGTCAGGGATGCCACGCCGTAGTCCTTCCAGCCAAAGTTATAGAAATAAACTGGAAACAGAGGAAAGAAAATACGACTTCTCACAGGCTGAACACGACGGGCATCCCAAAAGACACACTATTCCCTATATAATGGAAACTATTCACCAAAGCGGTGCACTATATAGAGAATAGGGTGCCAATTGAGACGCAGTAAGAACATGAACTACAATCTACCCCAATGATGTGTTTTATACATTGTTACAAAGAAGGGCCAGAAGTATACAGAATGGTGTCGTCTGCGTAGAGGTGGATCAGAGAATCACCAGCAGCGAGAGCGATGACGTGTTTATACATTGTTACAACGAAAGATTCAACCTGAAGAATGATGTTCGGTGTTCCGAACGCCAAGGGAACATCCGAGCAGTATACACTAACGAAGAGTCGCAGTACTACCGAAGACTCGCAGTACTACCGAAGACTCGCAGTACTACCGAAGAGTCGCAGTACTACCGAAGACTCGCAGTACTACCGAAGACTCGCAGTACTACCGAAGACTCGCAGTACTACCGAAGACTCGCAGTACTACCGAAGACTCGCAGTACTACCGAAGAGTCGCAGTACTACCGAAGACTCGCAGTACTACCGAAGACTCGCAGTACTACCGAAGACTCGCAGTACTACCGAAGACTCGCAGTACTACCGAAGACTCGCAGTACTACCGACTCGCAGTACTACACACTCCGTGAATAATTTATTTGCGCTGCAATCTGAGGCTGGTAACTCTAATGAACTTATCCTCTGCAGCAGAGGTAACTCTGGGTCTTCCGTTCCTGTGGCGGTCCTCATGAGAGCCAGTTTCATCATAGCACTTGATGGTTTTTGCGACTGCACACATTATATATATATAAAGTGCATTCGGAAAGTATTCAGACCCCTTGACTTTTTCCACATTTTGTTACGTTACAGCCTTATTCTAAAATGGATTAAATCGTTTTTTTGCCTCATCAATCTACACACAATACCCCATAATGACAAAGCAAAAACAGGCTTTTTAGAAATTTGTAAAAAAATAAAATACAAAAATAACCCCGAAAAAAACGTATTTACATAAGTATTCAGATTCTTTGCTATGAGACTCCACATTGAGCTCAGGTGCTTCCTGTTTCCATTGATCATTCTTGTGATGTTTCTACAACTTGTTTGGAGTCCGCCTGTGACAAATTCAATTGATTTGACATGATTTGGAAAGGCACACACCTGTCTATATAAGGTCCCACAGTTGACAGTGCATGTCAGAGCAAAAACCAAGCCATGAGGTCGAAGGAATTGTCTGTAGAGCTCCAAGACAGGATTGTGTCGAGGCACAGATCTGAGGAAAGGTACCAAAAATGTATGCAGCATTGAAGGTCCCAAAGAACACAGTGGCCTCCATCATTATTAAATGGAAGAAGTTTGGAACCACCAAGACTCTTCCTAGAGCTGGCCGCCAGGCCAAACTGAGCAATCGGGGGAGAAGGGCCTTGGTCACGGAGGTAACCAAGAACCCAATGGTCATTCAGACAGAGCTCCAGAGTTCCTCTGTGGAGATGGGAGAACCTTCCAGAAGGACAGACATTTCTGCAAAACTCCACTAATCAGGCCTTTATGGTAGAGTGGCCAGACGGAAGCCACTCCTCAGTAAAAGGCACATGACAGCCCGCTTGGGGTTTGCCAAAAGGCACCTAAAGGCTCAGATCATGAGAAACAAGATTCTCTGGTCTGATGAAACCAAGATTCAACTCTTTGACCTGAATGCCAAGCATCACGTCTGGAGGAAACCTGGCCCCATCCTTACGGTGAAGCATGGTGGTGGCAGCATCATGCTGTGGGTATGTTTTTCAGTGGCAGGGACTGGGGCGAAGGTTCACCTTCCAACAGGACAACAACCCTAAGCACACAGCCAAGACAACGCAAGAGCGGCTTCGGGACAAGTCTCAACATCCTTGAGTGGCCCAGGCAGAGCCCGGACTTGAACCCGATCAAACATCTCTGGAGAGACCTGAAAATAGCCTTGCAGCAACGCTCCCCATCCAACCTGAGAGAGCCTGCAGAGAAGAATGTGATAAACTCCCCAAATACATTTACATTTAAGTCATTTAGCAGACGCTCTTATCCAGAGCGACTTACAAATTGGTGCATTCACCTTGTGATATCCAGTGGAACAACCACTTTACAATAGTGCATCTATTGTAAAGGGGGGGGGGGGGGTTTAGAAGGATTACTTTATCCTATCCTAGGTATTCCTTAAAGAGGTGGGGTTTCAGGTGTCTCCGGAAGGTGGTGATTGACTCCGCTGTCCTGGCGTCGTGAGGGAGCTTGTTCCACCATTGGGGTGCCAGAGCAGCGAACAGTTTTGACTGGGCTGAGCGGGAACTGTGCTTCCTCAGAGGTTGGGGGGCCAGCAGGCCAGAGGTGTGCCAAGCTTGCGGCATCATAACCAAGAAGAGTTGAGGCTGTAATCACTGCTAAAGGTGCTTCAACAAAGTACTAAGTACAGGGAATGAATATTTACATAAATGTGATATCATTTTTCTTTTAATATAAATTAGCAAAAATGTCTAAAAACCTGTTTTTGCTTTGTCATTATGGGGTACTGTGTGTAGATTTATGAAGATTTTTATTTGTTTTAATCAATTTTAGAATAAGGCTGTAATCTAACAAAATGTGGAAAATGTCCAGGGGTCTGAATACTTTCCGAAAGCACTGTATAGACATATGACATTTGAAATGTTTCTATTCCTTTGACACTTATGTGAGTGTAATGTTTACTGTTCATTTTTTTATTGTTTATTTCACTTTAGTATCTATTTCACTTGCTTTAGCTATGTAAACATATGTTTCCCATGCCAATAAAGCCCTTTGAATTGAATTGATTGCGAGGTAGAGATACTCACTGCCAGCCTCCATGAACATCTCAGGTCTGTAGGTGAATCCAGAGTCATGTTCCAGAGGGTTACCACAGCTGGCGTGTTCCCCGGGACGCTGCAGGTTGATCACCGTACGAAGGCCACACCTGGAGGGAACATGTTGCCAGCTATCAGCAGCACCAACAGGCCTACACATCACACCTGAAAACACCAGGAGACCACTAGCTATTAGCACCACCAGGAGACCACTAGCTATTAGCACCACCAGGAGACCACTAGCTATTAGCACCACCAGGAGACCACTAGCTATTAGCACCACCAGGAGACCACTAGCTATTAGCACCACCAGGAGACCACTAGCTATTAGCACCACCAGGAGACCACTAGCTATTAGCACCACCAGGAGACCACTAGCTATTAGCACCACCAACAGGCTTACACATCACACCTGAAAACACCAGGAGACCACTACCTGTCACTAGCTATTAGCACCGCCAGGAGACCACTAGCTATTAGCACCACCAGGAGACCACTACCTGTCACTAGCTATTAGCACCACCAGGAGACCACTAGCTATTAGCACCACCAGGAGACCACTAGCTATTAGCACCACCAGGAGACCACTAGCTATTAGCACCACCAGGAGACCACTAGCTATTAGCACCACCAGGAGACCACTAGCTATTAGCACCACCAGGAGACCACTAGCTATTAGCACCGCCAGGAGACCACAAGCTATTAGCACCACCAGGAGAACACTAGCTATTAGCACCGCCAGGAGACCACAAGCTATTAGCACCACCAGGAGAACACTAGCTATTAGCACCACCAGGAGACCACTAGCTATTAGCACCACCAGGAGACCACTAGCTATTAGCACCACCAGGAGAACACTACCTATTAGCACCACCAGGAAACCACTAGCTATTAGCACCACCAGGAGACCACTAGCTATTAGCACCACCAGGAAACCACTAGCTATTAGCACCACCAGGAGACCACTAGCTATTAGCACCACCAGGAGAACACTAGCTATTAGCACCACCAGGAAACCACTAGCTATTAGCACCACCAGGAGACCACTAGCTATTAGCACCACCAGGAGACCACTACCTATTAGCACCACCAGGAAACCACTAGCTATTAGCACCACCAGGAAACCACTACCTATTAGCACCACCAGGAGACCACTAGCTATTAGCACCACCAGGAGACCACTAGCTATTAACACCACCAGGAGACCACTAGCTATTAGCACCACCAGGAGACCACTAGCTATTAACACCACCAGGAGACCACTAGCTATTAACACCACCAGGAGACCACTAGCTATTAGCACCACCAGGAAACCACTAGCTATTAGCACCACCAGGAAACCACTAGCTATTAGCACCACCAGGAAACCACTAGCTATTAGCACCACCAGGAGACCACTACCTGTCACTAGCTATTAGCACCACCAGGAGACCACTAGCTATTAGCACCACCAGGAGACCACTAGCTATTAGCACCACCAGGAAACCACTAGCTATTAGCACCACCAGGAAACCACTAGCTATTAGCACCACCAGGAAACCACTAGCTATTAGCACCACCAGGAAACCACTAGCTATTAGCACCACCAGGAGACCACTAGCTATTAGCACCACCAGGAAACCACTAGCTATTAGCACCACGAGGAAACCACTAGCTATTAACTAGTGACAGCTAGTGTTTTGTCTTCTAAAACACCAAAGAAAGGAGAGTACCTTGTAAACTGCTCAATGATATTGTATTTCTCAAGTATTTCAGTAGAAGGCCTTGCCATCGCCAGCAAGTTGTCAGTTATCCTGCAGAGAGAGAGAGAGAGAGAGAGAGAGAGAGAGAGAGAGAGAGAGAGAGAGAGAGAGAGAGAGAGAGAGAGAGAGAGAGAGAGAGAGAGAGAGAGAGAGAGAGAGAGACAGAGAGACAGAGAGAGAGAGAGAGAGAGAGAGAGGAATTACATGGTGATTACACATCAGGACAGTTCACACACCGTTAATGAATCACGGTACATGTAATATTAATTATTTGAACAGAGCAGCACCGGAAAACAAGCAGATGAATGACGCTACCAGTTAAGCTGCTGGGCATTAGTTACTGGCCATGTGTGGCAGCGGAGGAGCGTGTGTATTGATTACTTTGTGTTTACTTATTGATCAGGTATCTTATTTACAATAGGACACCACCCAGCTGGCTGCCTCAGACATGGGAGGAGCAGCGTAGCAGAGGACTTACAGGAAAAATACAGAATATATAGGATACCCATAGAATACACAGAGAATATAGAATACACAGAGAATATAGAATACACAGATAATATAGAATACACAGATAATATAGAATACACAGAGAATGTAGAATACACAGAGAATATAGAATACACAGATAATATAGAATACACAGAGAATACAGAATAGTGGTAGGTCTGATCACCGACAACGATGAGACAGCCTACAGGGAGGTCAGAGACCTGACCTTGTGGTGCAAGGATAAAAACCTCTCCCTCAACATGATCAAGACAAAGGAGATGATTGTGGACTACAGGAAAAGGAGGACCGAGCACGCCCCCGTTCTCATCGACAGGGCTGTAGTTTTTCAGGTTCAAGTTCCTTTGCTATTCCATGCGAGAAATTGCCAAGAAACTGAAGATCTCGTACAACGCTGTGTACTACACCCTTCACAGAACAGCGCAAACTGGCTCTAAACAGAATAGAAAGAGGAGTGGGAGGCCCCGGTGCAGAACTGAGCAAGAGGACAAGGACATTAGAGAGTCTAGTTTGAGAAACAGACGCCTCACAAGTCCTCAACTGGCAGCTTCATTAAATAGTACCTGCAAAACACCAGTCTCAACGTCAACAGTGAAGAGGCGACTCCGGGATGCCGGCCTTCTAGGCAGAGTTCCTCTGTCCAGTATCTGTGTTCTTTTGCTCATCTTTTATTTTTATTGACCAGTCTGCGATAAGGCTTTTTCTTTGCAACTCTCCCTAGAAGGTTTCTGTTTCTCAAACTAGACACTCTAACGTACTTGTCCTCTTGCTCAGTTGTGCACCGGGGCCTCCCACTCCTCTTTCTATTCTGGTTAGCGCCAGTGTGTGCTGTTCTGTTCACTCCTTTTTTCTAATACATTTTGCATATTTATTTATCTGTATTACTATAATTTTTTTAGGGGGTGGTTACAGCATTAATATTGCAGACAGATTGTCGTTCCGTCAATGTAATGGTCTGCATCATTTCCAATCCCCCTTATATTTTTGGGGTAAATATATATATTTATATACATACCCACATATATTTATATGGCCAATATACCGCAGCTAAGGGCTGTTCATTGCATGACGCTACGCAGAGTGCCTGGATACAGCCCTTAGCCGTGTATTTTGGCCATATATCACAAAGCCCAGAGATGCCTTATTGCTATTATAAACTGGATACCAACCTAATTAAAGCAGTAAAAAGAAATGCCTCGTCATACCAGCGGTATACGGTCTGATATACCACGGCTGTCAGCCAATCAGAATTCAGGGCTCGAACCACCCAGTTTATAAATACATATAAAAATGCATACATATACACATACATAAATACATACAAATACATATATACACTTTGTATTTTGCGACTCGTGGCATTCTCTCAACGAGCTTCACCTGAATACTTTTCCAACAGTCTTGAAGGAGTTCCCACATATGATGAGCACTTGTTGGCTGCTTTTCGTTCACTCTGCGATCCAACTCATCCCAAACCATCTCAATTGGGGTGAGGTCGGGCGATTGTGGAGGCCAGGTCATCTGATGCAGCACTCCATCACTCTCCTTCTTGGTCAAATAGCCCTTACACAGCCTGGAGGTGTGTTGGGTCATTTTATTGTTGAAAAAGAATTGATAGTCCAACTAAGCGCAAACCAGATGGGATGGCGTATCGCTGCATAATACTGTGGTAGCCATGCTGGTTAAGTGTGCTTTGAATACTAAATAAAATCTCTGAAAGTGTCACCAGCAAAGCACCACCACACCATCACACTTCCTCTTCCATGCTTCACGGTGGGAACCACACATGCGGAGATCATCCGTTCACCTACTCAGCGTCTCACAAAGACACGGTGGTTGGAACCAAAAATCTCATATTTGGACTCATCAGACCAAAGGACAGATTTCCACCAGTCTAATGTCCCTTGCTCGTGTTTCTTGTCCCAAGCAAGTCTGTCCTTCTTATTGGTGTCCTTGAGAAATGGTTTCTTCGCAACAATTTCAAATCAAGTTTTATTTTGTCACATGCGCAGAATACAACAGGTGTAGACCTTACAGTGAAATGCTGAATACAACAGGTGTAGTAGACCTCACAGTGAAATGCTGAATACAACAGGTGTAGTAGACCTTACAGTGAAATGCTGAATACAACAGGTGTAGTAGACCTTACAGTGAAATGCTGAATACAACAGGTGTAGACCTCACAGTGAAATGCTGAATACAACAGGTGTAGACCTCACAGTGAAATGCTGAATACAACAGGTGTAGTAGACCTCACAGTGAAACGCTGAATACAACAGGTGTAGTAGACCTCACAGTGAAATGCTGAATACAACAGGTGTAGACCTTACAGTGAAATGCTGAATACAACAGGTGTAGACCTCACAGTGAAATGCTGAATACAACAGGTGTAGACCTTACAGTGAAATGCTGAATACAACAGGTGTAGTAGACCTCACAGTGAAATGCTGAATACAACAGGTGTAGTAGACCTCACAGTGAAATGCTGAATACAACAGGTGTAGACCTTACAGTGAAATGCTTACTTACAAGCCCTTAATTAAAACTTTTTAGGGCTAGGCCCCTTTTTCTCCACTTCCTGTCTGAATGACGTGCCCAAAGTAAACTGCCTGTAGCTCAGGCCCTGAAGCCAGGATATGCATACAATTGGTACCATTGGAAAGAAAACACTTTGAAGTATGTAGAAGTGTTAAAATAATGTAGGAGAATATAACACAATAGATATGGTAGGAGAAAATCCAAAGAAAAACCAAACGGAATTGATTGTTTTTGAGAGACCATCCTCTTAGAAAGGCAAGAGAAAGGTCATATTAAAAATTACCTCCCTTCCACAGGGTGTCAGCAGTCTATGTTCAAGGTTTCAGGCTTGTAACTTCAAAAACTAATAAGAAATATCAGTTTTATTACAGGGACCCAGTCTTGGACATTCGTGTTAGCGCGTGCATGAAGACATTACACACCAGCTAAAATCGGTTTCCTATTGAACATACTTCTTTCCGTAACAAATATTATAGTTTTATTACATTTTAGGGTATCTGAGGAGTAAATAGAAATGTATTTTTACTTGTTGAAACAAAGTTTAGGGGTAGATTTTAGGATTAATTTCTCTGCATGTTGAATGAGTGGATTACTCAAATTGATGACGCCAACTAAAACACACTTTTTGGGATATAAAGAAGGATTGTATCTAACAAAACAACACTACATGTTATAGCTGGGACCCTTTGGATGACAAATCAGAGGGACTAGCGGGACTCCTATCCCTAAGATGCAGTGTTAAGAAAATACAAAAAAAACTAAGAGATAAGAATAACAAGTAATTAAAGAGCAGCAGTAAATAACAATAGTGGTGCTATATACAGGGGGTACCGGTACAGAGTCAATGTGGAGGCTATATACAGGGGGTACCGGTACAGAGTCAATGTGGAGGCTATATACAGGGGGTACCGGTACAGAGTCAATGTGGAGGCTATATACAGGGGGTACCGGTACAGAGTCAATGTGGAGGCTATATACAGGGGGTACCGGTACAGAGTCAATGTGGAGGCTATATACAGGGGGTACCGGTACAGAGTCAATGTGGAGGCTATATACAGGGAGTACCGGTACAGAGTCAATGTGGAGGCTATATACAGGGGGGTACCGGTACAGAGTCAATGTGGAGGCTATATACAGGGGGTACCGGTACAGAGTCAATGTGGAGGCTATATACAGGGGGGTACCGGTACAGAGTCAATGTGGAGGCTATATACAGGGGGGTACCGGTACAGAGTCAATGTGGAGGCTATATACAGGAGGGTACCGGTACAGAGTCAATGTGGAGGCTATATACAGGGGGTACCGGTACAGAGTCAATGTGGAGGCTATATACAGGGGGGTACCGGTACAGAGTCAATGTGGAGGCTATATACAGGGGGGTACCGGTACAGAGTCAATGTGGAGGCTATATACAGGGGGTACCGGTACAGAGTCAATGTGGAGGCTATATACAGGGGCTACCGGTACAGAGTCAATGTGGAGGCTATATACAGGGTGTACCGGTACAGAGTCAATGTGGAGGCTATATACAGGGTGTACCGGTACAGAGTCAATGTGGAGGCTATATACAGGGGGTACCGGTACAGAGTCAATGTGGAGGCTATATACAGGGGGTACCGGTACAGAGTCAATGTGGAGGCTATATACAGGGGGTACCGGTACAGAGTCAATGTGGAGGCTATATACAGGGGGTACCGGTACAGAGTCAATGTGGAGGCTATATACAGGGTATTACGGTACAGAGTCAATGTGGAGGCTATATACAGGGGGTACCGGTACAGAGTCAATGTGGAGGCTATATACAGGGGGTACCGGTACAGAGTCAATGTGGAGGCTATATACAGGGGGTACCGGTACAGAGTCAATGTGGAGGTTATATACAGGGGGTACCGGTACAGAGTCAATGTGGAGGCTATATACAGGGGGTACCGATACAGAGTCAATGTGGAGGCTATATACAGGGGGTACTGGTACAGAGTCAATGTGGAGACTATATACTCCTGATTCGCTGTTCAGGAGTCTTATGGCTTGGGGGTAGAAGCTGTTTAGAAGCCTCTTGGACCTAGACTTGGTGCGCCGGTACCGCTTGCTGTGGGTAGCAGAGACTACGGCAATTTTTGACAATTGTTAGGGCCTTCCTCTGACACCTCCAAATATTTTCAGCCTCCTGAGGGGGAATAGGTTTTGTCGTGCTCTCTTCGCGACGGTCTTGGTGTGCTTGGACCATGTTAGTTGGTGATGTGGACACCAAGGAACTTGAAGCTCTCAACCTGCTCCACTGCAGCCCTGTTGATGAGAATGGGGGCGTGCTCGGTCCTCCTTTTCCTGTAGTCCACAATCATCTCCTTTGTCTTGATCACACGTTGAGGGAGAGGTTGTTGTCCTTGCACCACACGGCCAGGTCTCTGACCTCCTCCCTATTGGCTGTTTTGTCGGTGATCAGGCCTACCACTGTTGTGTCGTCAGCAAACTAAATGATGGTGTTGGAGTCGTGCATGGCCATGCAGTCGTGGGTGAACAGGGAGTACCGGAGGGGCTCCAGTGTTGAGGATCAGGGTGGCAAATGTGTTGTTGCCTACCATTACCACCTGGTGAGGCCCATCAGGAAGTCCAGGATCCAGTTGCAGAGGGAGTTGTTTAGTCCCAGGGTCCTTAGCTTAGTGATGAACTTTGAGTGCAGACTGTAGTCAATGAATAGCATTCTCACATAAGTGTTTATTTTGTCCAGGTGGGAAAGGGCAGTGTGGAGTGCAATAGAGATTGCATCATCTGTGGATCTGTTGGGGCGGTATGCAAATTGGAGTGGGTCTAGGGTGTCAGGGATAATGGTGTTGATGTGAGCCATTATCAGCCTTTCAAAGCACTTCATGGCTACGGACGTGAGTGCTACGGGTCTGTAGTCATTTAGGCAGGTTGCCTTAGTGTTCTTGGGCACAGGGACTATGGTGATCTGCTTGAAACATGTTGGTATTACAGACTTAATCAGGGACATGTTGAAAATGTCAGTGAAAACAGCCATATTGACACAGTTGGTCTGCACATGCCAGGAGCACACGTCCTGGTAATCCGTCTGGCCCCGCGGCCTTGTGTATGTTGACCTGTTTAAAGGTCTTACTCACGTCGGCTACGGAGAGCGTGATCACACAGTCGTCCGGAACAGCTGATGGTCTCATGCATGTTTCAGTGTAACTTGCCTCGAAGTGAGCATATAAGTTATTTAGCTCATCTGGTAGGCTCATGTCACTGGGCAGCTCTCTGCTGTGCTTCCCTTTGTAGTCTGTAACAGTTTGCAAGCCCTGCCACATCCGACGAGCGTCAGAGCCGGTGTAGTACGATTCGATCTTAGTCCTGTTTTGACTCTTTGATGGTTCGTCAGAGGGCATACCGGAATTGCTTATAAGGTTCCGGGTGTCCGTAGTATATCCCTCGTGTCCGACTCATTGAAGAAGAACTCCTCGTCCAATTTCAGGTGAGTTATCCCAGTTATGATGTCCAGAAGCACTTTTCGGTCATAAGAGACAACGCAAAAAAAAAAAAAAAAAAAAAAAAAATAGCCAAAAAAATAGCATGGATATATATAATAGATAATATATATAATATATAATAGATAATAGCTAGAGAGGTTAAGAGCCGATAAGACGGCAGTCTTCCCCACCGCCGCCATTTGACCATGAAGGCCTGATTCACGCAGTTTCCTCTGAACAGTTGCTGTTGAGATGTGTCTGTTACTTGAACTCTGTGAAGCATTTATTTGGGCAGCAATTTCTGAGGCTGGTAACTCTAATGAACTTATCCTCTGCAGCAGAGGTAACTCTGGGTCTTCCTTTCCTGTGGCGGTCCTCATGAGAGCCAGTTTCATCATAGCGCTTGATGGTTTTTGCGACTGCACTTGAAGAAATTGAAATGTTCCACATTGACTGACCTACATGTCTAAAAGTAATGATGGACTGTCGTTTCTCTTTGCTTATTTGAGCTGTTCTTGCCAAAATATGGACTTGGTCTTTTACCAAATAGGGCCATCTTCTGTATACCACACCTACCTTGTCATAACACAACTGAATGCATTAACAAGGTAATAAATTCCACAAATTAACTTTTAACAAGGCACACCTGTTAATGGAAATACATTCCAGGTGACTACCTCATGAGGCTGGTTGAGAGAATGCCAAGAGTGTGAAAGCTGTCATTAAGGCAAAGGGTGGCTACTTTGAGGAATCTAAAATATATGTTTTTGGTTACTACATGATGCCAAATGTGTTATTTCATAGTTTTTATGTCTTCATTATTCTACAATGTATAAAATTGTAAAAATAAAGAAAAGCCCTGGAATGAGTAGGTGTGTCCAAACTTTTGACTGGTACTGTATATTTAATACTTTTAGACTCTTACTCAAGTAGTATTTTACTGAGTGACTTTCACTTTTACTTGAGCCATTTTCTATTAAGGTATCTTTACTTTTACTCAAGTACGACATTTTTCCACCACTGGAAAACACAGAGAATATAGAATACAGATAGAATATAGAATACAGAGAATGTAAAATATAGAACTCAGAATATTGAATACACAGAGAATGCAGAATACAGAGAATGTAAAATATAGAATACACAGAGAATATACAGAGAATATAGAATTCACAGAGAATGCAGAACACACAGCATAGTCTACACACACAGTCACAAACAGAAGGCCCACACAAAGGGCATTAGATGAATGGACCTAAACATAGGCCAGGCCAGAGCCAAAACCCAGAGTCCATATAATTTTCACCAGGAGTAGCGAGACTAGGGCTGTTGTGGTGACCGTATTACCGCCATACCAGCGGTCACGAGTCATGAAGGCAGTCAAATTCCATGTGACTGTTTAGTCACGGTCATTAGGCTTCTCCGAACTCTGCTGCTGCTGCTGGTCATTAGTAACCTACCAAACTAGCTAACTGCCTGGTACTCAGCACTCTATTGTCCCTCTAATCACTCTGACATCAATGCAAATGTAATGGAAAACCTAATCAAACACTTCATGAGAGCACATGAGCTCATGTATCTCTATAGTCTATGAAATTGAGTGAGAAAACAGAGTGATGGCCTCTATTAAAAATAGGAGGATCCCATCAGCTTTCTATAGGCTAGACCTACTATATTTATTTCTCAACTTTCCTAATAGTAAGCACATCGCTTCTCTTTACAACAGGAGTATAGCCTACCTGGCTGGCATGAAAATGAACCACAGGAAAAGAGTCCTCCATTCGCTATTTAAGTGCAGAGCTGACAAGTATTTTTCCCCTTTTGAGGCAGGTGCATGATAATGGTCCATTCTAAATCAAAACTAATTTCACACAAATATTATTTAGTACATTATTTAGTACATTATTTAGTACATTATTTAGTACGTTATTTAGTACGTTATTTAGTATATTATTTAGTACATTATTTAGTACATTATTTAGTACGTTATTTAGTATATTATTTAGTATATTATTTAGTATATTATTTAGTACATTATTTAGTACATTATTTAGTACATTATTTAGTATATTATTTAGTAAATGTAAAGACAAGATTAAATCAAGAATAGTCTGATAGGTGACAATATTACTCAATATCACCTGTGAATTATATATTATCACTTGTGAATGATGCCCAGCATAAGGCTAGAAACAACACCTTTGTTTTCTTTTAAAAAAAAAAAAACATTTTCTAATCATAGTCGCACATCTCATGTAGTCTAGCCCACAGGCCTACAGCGCCTTGCAAATGTATTCATTCCCCTTGGCGTTTTTCCTATTTTGTTGCATTACAACCTCTAATTTAAATGGATTTTTTTCTGGATTTCATGTAATGGACATACACAAAATAGTCCAAATTGGTGAAGTGAAAAAAATAACTTGTTAAAAAAAAATTCTACAAAAAAAATATATATGGAAAATTGGAGCTTGCATATGTATTCACCCCCTTTTCTATGAAGCCCCTAAATAAGATCTGGTGCAACCAATTACCTTCAGAGGTCACATAATTAGATAAATAAAGTCCACCTGTGTGCAATCTAAGTGTCACATGATCTCAGTATATATACACCTGTTCTGAAAGGCCCCAGAGTCTGCAACACCACTAAGCAAGGGGCACCACCAAGCAAGAGGCACCATGAAGACCAAGGAGCTCTCCAAACAGGTCAGGGACAAAGTTGTGGAGAAGTACAGATCAGGGTTGGGTTATAAAAAAATATCAGAAACTTTGAACATCCCACAGAGCACCATTAAATCCATTATTAAAAAATGGAAAGAATATGGCACCACAACAAACCTGCCAAGAGAGGGCCGCCCACCAAAACTCACGGACCAGGCAAGGAGGACATTAATCAGAGAGGCAACAAAGAGACCAAGGATAACCCTGAAGGAGCTGCAAAGCTCCACAGCGGAAGAAAAAAAATAAGCAAACATGTTTAGTGTTCGCCAAAAGGCATGTGGGAGATTCCCCAAACATATGGAAGAAGGTACTCTTGTCAGATGAGACTAAAATTGAGCTTTTTGGCCATCAAGGAAAACGCTACAGTGAGGGGAAAAAAAGTATTTGATCCCCTGCTGATTTTGTACGTTTGCCCACTGACAAAGAAATTATCAGTCTATAATTTTAATGGTAGGTTTATTTGAACAATGAGAGACAGAATAACAACAAAAAAATCCAGAAAAACGCATGTCAAAAATGTTATAAAATGATTAGCATTTTAATGAGGGAATGGCTAGACGTGCCAAGCTTATAGAGACATACCCCAAGAGACTTGTAGCTGTAAATGCTGCAAAAGGAGGCTCTACAAAGTATGGGGGGGGTGAATAGTTATGCACGTTCAAGTAAAGTTTTTGTTGTCTTATTTCTTATTTGTTTTACAAGAAAAAATATTTTGCATCTTCAAAATGGTAGGCATGTTGTGTAAATCAAATGATACAACCCCCCCCCCCCTCAATTTTAATTCCAGGTTGTAAGGCAACAAAATAGGAAAAAATGCCAAGGGGGGTGAATACTTTCTCAAGCCACTGTATATGTTTTGAGAAAGGCTGCAAAAGGCATGGATTTCCTTTCTTTAACGTTCTGATCTGTTGCATCAGCCTCATTGCATAAAACATTTTTTTTTTTTTATGCTAGTGGTAGTATTCATTTGGGATCTATCGCATCCCACAACTTTCCCAGTCTACGTTCGGGAATATTTATTTATTACACAGAATAGGTCAACTTTTGTACTATGGGAGATAATAGGTTGACATAGGGCTAGTACTTTTGATGTTCGTTAGGCCTAGTCATCTTGTTGGCTGACGAAAAGTAAATGTGGACAGTTATCTTCAATGTGCACCTCGGGAATTGGATAAGGATGCGCGCAGTTGCGTCCCCAATGTGTCTGTCTTCACTTGTAGCCTGTGAGAAAGACCAGATCAGGTGATGGAGAGCCGTGTGAAGTGCAGCACTCAAGGAGAAGGGCTGCAAAAGGCATGGATTTTTTCTAAGGGTGCATTATGGCCACACAAATGGGATGCAACCAGGAAATTCGAGGCATTATCAAGTGCTTCTCAAATTATGAATGAGAGACTGATGAAGTGTGTACAGCCTGTGCAAAAAAAAACAAAGCATGCCTTTCAAACAACTTTTAAAAAATCATCATTAGTCGCATCATGCAGCCTTAAAAATCTAAACATATACTTTTAAAATGTAGATGTTCCAAAGGTCTGCATCAGTGGCTTGTAGAATATGTGTGGAAGCCAGGAGAAGATAAAAGTGTTTAAGTTAATTAATGACCAATTACCGTGAGACCAACAGTTATTTGCTTGACAATCACCGGCTGCCTAAATTTCGTGACCGCCACAGCCCTAAGCAAGACACAGACAGAGGCCACAGCCAATCTCCTTTTCACCAGGCCCTTATCCACCTGGACAAAAGGAAGACAAAATGTGAGAATGCTGTTCATTGACTACAGGTCAACGTTCAACACCATTGTGCCCACAAAGCTCATGACTAAGCTAAGGACCCTGGGACTAAACACCTCCCTCTGCAACTGGATCCTCGACTTCCTGACGAGCCGCCCCCAGGTAGTAAGGGTAGGTAACAACACATCTGCCACGCTGATCCTCAACACGGGGGCCCCTCAGGGGTGCGTGCTCAATCCCCTCCTCCTTTACTCCCTGTTCACCCCGACTGCATGGCCAGGCACGACTCCAACACCATCATTATGTTTACTGATGACCCAACGGTGGCAGGCCTGATCACCGACAACAATGAGACAGCCTATAGGGAGGAGGTCAAAGACCTGTCAGTGTGGTGCCAGGACAACAACCTTCACAACCTCTCCCTCAATGTGAGAAAGACAAAGGAGATGATTGTGGACTACAGGAAAAGAATGGCCCAAAATAATGGCCCCCGTTTACATCGACGTGGCTGAAGTGGAGCGGGTCGAGAGTTCCATGTTCGGTAGTGTCCACATCAACAAACTATCATGATCCAAACACACCAAGACAGTTGTGAAGAGGGCAAGATGACGCCTTTTCCCCCTCAGGAGACTGAAACAATTTGGCAAAATGTTTTACAGCTGCACCATCGAGAGCATCCTGACTGGTTGAATCACCGCCTGGTATGGCAACTGCTCAGTATCTGACCATAATGCCCTACAGAGGGTAGTGCGTACGGCCCAGTACATCACGGGGGCCAAGCTTCCTGCCATCCAGGACCTCTATACCAGGCGGTGTCAGAGGAAGGTCCTAAAAATTGTCAAAGACTCCAGCCACTCTAGTCATAGACTGTTCTCTCTGCTAACGCACGGCAAGCGGTACCGGAGCGCCAAGTCTAGGACCAAAAGGCTCATTAACAGCTTCTACCCCCAAGCTATAAGACTGCTGAACAATTAGTCAAATGGCCTCCCGGACAATTTATATTGACCCCCCCCTTTGTGTTTACACTGCTGCTACTCGCTGTTTATCATCTATGCATGGTCACTTTACCCCTACAAATTACCTCGACTAACCTGTATCCCCGCACATTTACTCGGTACCGGGCCCCCTGTATAAAGCCTTGTTATTTTTATGTAATTTGACTGTGTTCCTTTTTATTTTTACTTTATTTAGTAAATATTTTCTTATTAACTCAATTTTCTGAACTGCACTGTTGGTTAAGATCTTGTAAGTAAGCATTTCATGGTAAAGTCTACACCTGCTGTTTTTGACTCATGTGACAAATAAAAATTTGATTTGAAATACGAACACTTGATCAAATATTTTTATTTAACTAGGCAAGTCAGTTAACAACAAATTCTTATTTACAATGACGGCCTACCCGGCCAATTGTGCGCCGCCCTATGTGACTCCCAATCACGCCCAGATGTGATGAAGCCTGGATTCGAACCAGGGACTGCAGTGACGCCTCTTTTACTGAGATGCAGTGCCTTAGACCGCTGAGCCACCTGGGAGGCCTGAACACTGGTAATATGATAAAAAGCAGAACAGTAAGTTATGTCATATGTGAACACGGGTGATATTGATTTGATTCAGGAATAAACCATTCTGTTATAAACAGGGTGCCTGTGAGAACCATGTGGGTTGTTTTTACTGGTGGGGATTGCAGCTGGGATGGGGTTAGCGGGTGCTGCAACATTGCCCACTCCTGATGCTGCGGCTGCGAGCTGGTCCTACAGGTGAATCCCATTCTGCTGCAGAGGCTGGTCCTACAGGTGATCCCCATTCTGCTGCAGAGGCTGGTCCTACAGGTGATCCCCATTCTGTGGCAGAGGCTGGTCCTACAGGTGATCCCCATTCTGCTGCAGAGGCTGGTCCTACAGGTGATCCCCATTCTGCTGCAGAGGCTGGTCCTACAGGTGATCCCCATTCTGTGGCAGAGGCTGGTCCTACAGGTGAAATCCATTCTGCCACAGAGGCTGGTCCTACAGGTGATCCCCATTCTGTGGCAGAGGCTGGTCCTACAGGTGATCCCCATTCTGCTGCAGAGGCTGGTCCTACAGGTGATCCCCATTCTGCTGCAGAGGCTGGTCCTACAGGTGATCCCCATTCTGTGGCAGAGGCTGGTCCTACAGGTGATCCCCATTCTGCTGCAGAGGCTGGTCCTACAGGTGATCCCCATTCTGCTGCAGAGGCTGGTCCTACAGGTGAAATCCATTCTGCCACAGAGGCTGGTCCTACAGGTGATCCCCATTCTGTGGCAGAGGCTGGTCCTACAGGTGATCCCCATTCTGTGGCAGAGGCTGGTCCTACAGGTGATCCCCATTCTGCTGCAGAGGCTGGTCCTACAGGTGATCCCCATTCTGCTGCAGAGGCTGGTCCTACAGGTGATCCCCATTCTGCTGCAGAGGCTGGTCCTACAGGTGATCCCCATTCTGCTGCAGAGGCTGGTCCTACAGGTGATCCCCATTCTGCTGCAGAGGCTGGTCCAGGTCTCCATCATCATCATCCTCAGGCTCCACAATGTCCTGGTTGTTGAGGCAGCCAACTGACAGCATCATCATTCTGAACAGCCAACAGACAGCATCATCATTCTGAACAGCCAGCATCATCATTCTGAACAGCCAACTGACAGCATCATCATTCTGAACAGCCAACTGACAGCATCATCATTCTGAACAGCATCATCATTCTGAACAGCCAACTGACAGCATCATCATTGTCGCCAGGACAACAAATACAGCTGCCATGAAAGCAGAATACATGGCTAACGACGACAGATAGACAGCAAGGACGATGAGATGTGGTGAGTTGCCGCCGCAGGTAACGGTAAATTGTGTGTGGTGTCTGTCTCGAGCCGCATACAGTGAATGGTGTGACGAGTGGAGCCACAGAGGAAAACATTTATGGACACAAACAACGACACATCCAATACAGACGGAGGAAAAGATTTATTGACTTGATTATTCACATCATTCTTAGCTAAGTGGTATCGTCGTGGTGCGGTATCGTCGTGGTGCGGTATTGTCTTCCCTGTGGCTCAGTTGGTAGAGCATGGTGTGTGCAACGCCAGGGTTGTGGGTTCGATTCCCACGGGGGGCCAGTACAAAAAAAAAATGTTGTGGTGCGGTATCGTCGTGGTGCGGTATCGTCGTCGTGGTGCGGTATCGTCGTGGTGCGGTATCGTCGTCGTGGTGCGGTATCGTCGTGGTGCGGTATCGTCGTGGTGCGGTATCGTCGTTGCGCGGTATCGTCAGTGTGTGGTATCGATGGACATTGTTAATGAAGTTGTAAGATGTCTAGATAGTCATTTGTTATGCTAACAAGCTGGCATCAACCTCCGGTAGACAGGCGAAGCGCTAGAACACTTAACTGAAAGGACACCGTGCGTTTACAGTATACAAAATGAACTAGCAGTATATGGCATGTAGTATAACCTCATGAAGTATGTAGTATTACAGTATGTTAGTATGGGTATTGGAACACAGCTCCAGTCTTTGTTTGTCCTTGGCTGTCCCATCGATGCCCCCTCAACTGAACCTACACTGCCTTTACAGACTAACCGACTGACACGCTTTCAAATCTGCATTATTTTACACATTTATTTGTTGTCTTACTTTTAATGTGCTTTGAGATTCTTTGAAAAGTTAAAGAATGTATTAATTATTGTTCTGTAACTCAAGCAGGCCTAGTCGGTATACTGTATTTGTTAATGCTTAGAGACATTTTTTTTTTAAGAGGACTACAATGGAAACACCAGTTTCAAACTTTTTTGTGTCACCCTCGATGATTTTAAAACGCTTTATCCACATGAGGTTTTATTGTGTTTTAAATAATCAAATACATCTATATATTTATGTCTATATATGAATATATCTTACTACCTATCTCTATCTTACTACCTATCTCTCTATCTACCCATCTATCTTACTACCTATCTCTCTAGATCTATATCTATCTTACTACCTATCCCTCTAACTACATCTCTCTATATCTATCTTACTACCTATCTCTCTAGACCTATCTATCCATCTAGATCTATCCATCTTACTACCTACCTATCCATCTTATTACCTATCTATCCATCCAGCTTATTACCTATCCATCCAGCTTATTACCTATCTATCCATCTTACTACCTATCTATCCAGCTTACTACCTATCTATCCAGCTTACTACCTATCTATCCAGCTTATTACCTATCTATCTAGCTTATTACCTATCTATCTAGCTTATTACCTATCTATCTAGCTTATTACCTATCTATCTATCTAGATCTATCCATCTTACTACCTACCTATCCATCTTATTACCTATCTATCCATCCAGCTTATTACCTATCCATCCAGCTTATTACCTATCTATCCAGCTTACTACCTATCTATCCAGCTTACTACCTATCTATCCAGCTTATTACCTATCTATCTAGCTTATTACCTATCTATCTAGCTTATTACCTATCTATCTAGCTTATTACCTATCTATCTATCTATCTATATATCTATCTATATATCTTACTACCTGGCTTACTACCTACCTATCTATCTATCTATCTATCCATCTTACTACCTATCGATCTATCTATCCATCTTACTACCTATCGATCTATCCATCCATCCAACTACCTATCCATCCATCCATCCATCCATCCATCCAACTACCTATCCATCCATCTTACTACCCATCTTACTACCTATCCATCTATCCATCTATCTATCTACCTAACTACCTATCCATCCATCTTACTACCTATCTATCTATCTATCTATCTATCTACCTACCTAACTACCTATATATCTATCTATATATCTTACTACCTGGCTTACTACCTACCTATCTATCTATCTATCTATCCATCTTACTACCTATCGATCTATCTATCCATCTTACTACCTATCGATCTATCCATCCATCCAACTACCTATCCATCCATCCATCCATCTATCTATCTACCTAACTACCTATCCATCCATCTTACTACCTATCTATCTATCTATCTATCTATCTACCTACCTATCTAACTACCTACCTAACTACCTATCCATCCATCTTACTACCTATCTATCTATCCATTTATCTTACTACCTATCTATCTATTTTACTACCTATCTATCCATTTATCTTACTACCTATCTATCTATTTATCTTACTACCTATCTATCTATCTATTTTACTACCTATCTATCCATTTATCTTACTACCTATCTATCCATTTATCTTACTACCTATCTATCTATTTTACTATCTATCTATAAGCCCAGAAGAGAGACAGAGGACAGACACAGGCTGTTAGAGACTCACCATGAGGAGTACAGTCCCTTAACGGCCTGCTCCTTGTCACTCCAGCGGGCCGGGTTCTCGTATTTACAGGCCCTCCCTCCACACGCCATGGAGCACTGCATGTGACCTGGGATCACATGTCTCAAAGTCTCCCCCACCTTGGTG
Source organism: Salmo salar (assembly GCF_965601325.2). Taxonomy (NCBI): domain Eukaryota; kingdom Metazoa; phylum Chordata; class Actinopteri; order Salmoniformes; family Salmonidae; genus Salmo; species Salmo salar. Next base: position 64,126,766 of record NC_138312.1, on the reverse strand, counting down.
TACTTGGCTGTGGGGACCCGAGTACTGACTGCAGAGAGAGAGAGGGGCAGAGAGAGAGAGAGAGGGAAAGAGAGAGAAAAGAGGAGAGATCAACAAGCACATCCCACTAGGCAACATACTATCATGCGGTCCCGTGTGGCTCAGTTGGTTAGAGCATGGTGTTTGCAACGCCAGGGTTGTGGGTTCGATTCCCACAGGGGGGACCAGTACGGAGAAAAAAAATGTATGAAATGTATGCATTCACTACTGTAAGTCGCTCTGGATAAGAGCGTCTGCTAAATGACTAAAATGTAAATGTAAATTCTGTGTGACCAGACTACATCATCCCCATTCTGTGTGACCAGACTACATCCTCCCCAGGCTACATCATCCCCATTCTGTATGACCAGACTACATCATCCCAGACTACATCATCCCCATTCTGTGTGACCAGACTACATCATCCCCATGTGGCTACATCATCCCCATTCTGTGTGACCAGACTACATCATCCCCATTCTGTGTGACCAGACTACATCATCCCAGACTACATCATCCCCATTCTGTGTAACCAGACTACATCAGACTAGATCATCCCCATTCTGTGTGAGATCAGGCTACATCATCCCCATTCTGTGTGAGATCAGGCTACATCATCCCCATTCTGTGTGAGATCAGGCTACATCATCCCCATTCTGTGTGACCAGACTACATCATCCCAGACTACATCATCCCCATTCTGTGTGAGATCAGGCTACATATTCTCCTGCTGTATTTCACGTTGGCTTTTCTCTCAAAACAACAGACACCTCTTTGAAAACACACGTTCTCAGACGAAACATTTCCCTAGCAACTAAAGCCTTCTCCTCCCCTCATTAATGTGGGCTAGCATCTGAGCGTATTTACCGCAAGGTAAACTAAACACACAAGACTAGAAAATGTCTTAGCATCGTTAAAGTGGAAGTGACCTAGACTGGTCACAGATCTGTCAGTGCTTCAACCAGCTCCTCTGACTAGCCCTGTCATACTGGACCAGCCAGGTTAGACAGAGTGATGTTCAGACAGATCTGGACCAGCCAGGTTAACCTCTTGGCAAAAGCGATTTTAGAAAAGAATTCGTGCCCATTTTAAACGGCCTCCTACTCAAACTCAGAAGCTAGGATATGCATATAATTAATACTTGTGGATAGAAAACACCCTAAAGTTTCTAAAACTGTTTGAATGGTGTCTGTGAGTATAACAGAACTCATATGGCAGTCAAAACCCCGAGACAGATGGAAACAGGAAGTGGAATTCTGAATTGCGAACTCAACTTCATCACGTTGCCTATTAATCACACCGTGAGCTATGGTTCATTGAGCACTTCCTATTGCTTCCACTAGATGTCCCCAGTCTTTACAAAGTGGTTTGAGACTCCTACTGTGAAAACTGACTGAATGACACGCAGTGGAACGTGGTCACACGGAGAGGGCCATCACCATTATGACGCCGGCGCCCTTGGTTACCCTCCCCTTTCGAAACGTTTTGAAACACAATGCAATCGTCCCCCTCGAATCTTATTGGCTCTCTTGTTGAAAAACGCCCTGAAGATTTATGTTATACAACGTTTGACATGTTTGAACGAACCTAAATGGGGAAAAAAATGCATTTTCTCGAAATGGCTGTCCCGTGGCCGACGAAGCATTTGGATCAGCCTTCAGACGCGCTAACAAGAACAAGCTCTTGGAACATAAAGGAGTAATATTTTCGAACGAAAATACATTTGTTGTGGACCTGGGATTCCTGGAAGTGCTTTCTGATGAAGACAATCAAAGGTAAGGGATTATTGACAATAGTATACAAGACTAGATGTGATATGCGATTGTTCCAAGATGGCGCTGACCTGTAACGGTAGCCTATTTTTCAGAGTATCGCATCCCCTTTCATCGCAAAGTATGATTACCCAGTAAAGTTAATTTTAAATCTGGCATTACAGGTGCTTTCAAGAGATATTCATCTATAAATCTTAGAATGACAATATTACATTTTAAAAATGTTTTCGAATAGTAATTTAGTAAATTGTAGCTCTGTTTCATCGGATGCATTTGAGGGAAAATAGTTAGTCAACGTTACGCGCCGATGTAAAATGCTGTTTTTATATATAAATATGAACTTTATCGAACAAAAGAATGCATGTATTGTGTAACATGATGTCCTAGGTGTGTCATCTGATGAAGATTGTCAAAGGTTAGTGCTGCATTTAGCTGTTTTTTGGTTATTTGTGATGCATGTGGTTGGTCGGAAAATGGCTATGTGGCTACTTTTACGATATACTCCTCTAACATAATCTAATGTTTTGCTTTTGCTGTAAAGCCTTTTTGAAATCGGACAACGTGGTTCGATTCAGGAGAGGTGTATCTATAAAACGATATAATTTTTTTTTATTATAAAATTTTGTTATGCTAATGGCGATATGATTTTTCGCTGGATGTCCGTCCCGCACAGGGGTTAACATAGAGATGTTCAGACAGATCTGGACCAGCCAGGTTAACAGATCTGGACCAGCCAGGTTAACAGTGATGTTCAGACAGATCTGGACCAGCCAGGTTAGACAGATCTGGACCAGCCAGGTTAACAGAGAGATGTTCAGACAGATCTGGACCAGCCAGGTTAACAGAGTGATGTTCAGACAGATCTGGACCAGCCAGGTTAACAGATCTGGACCAGCCAGGTTAGACAGAGTGATGTTCAGACAGATCTGGACCAGCCAGGTTAGACAGATCTGGACCAGCCAGGTTAGACAGAGTGATGTTCAGACAGATCTGGACCAGCCAGGTTAACAGAGTGATGTTCAGACATATCTGGATCAGCCAGGCCAGCAGTGGGTCTGTACAAAGCAAGAGAAGCCTTGATTGTGATCTAGCAGTGCCATTACATTGGCGTGGTCCCGTGGCCGTGCCTGTGTTGCTCCTCAGCGTTATCTGTCTCTGTCTCTCTCTCTGTGTCTAACCTTCAACCTCATATTTGTCTCTCTGCTGTTCTGCTATCTGTGAAGCACCCAGCGTCCAGCTCAGCGTCTCAACCTTTGACAGGTTCAACAATCCCGTCTCTCCCTAACTGTGACATCATTGACAGTCCCTATGTGTCCCTGTGTGTCCCTATCAGTCCTTATGTGTCCCTATGTGTCCCTATCAGTCCCTATGTGTCCCTATCAGTCCCTATCAGTCCCCATGTGTCCCTATGTGTCCCGCTGCCTGCACACCCACCCGACTGTCTCCCTCTCTCTCCCGCTATGCTTGTACTGTCTAGCCTCCCTGTGTCTCCACTGTCCTCAAGGTCCCCCTGTGTCTCCTCTGTCCTCAAGGTCCCCCTGTGTCTCCTCTGTCCTCAAGGTCCCCCTGTGTCTCCTCAAGGTCCCTCAGGCTCCTTGTCTAACTGACACAGTCCTCCTAGAAGCCTCTGTTTAATCCTGTGGACCTAGTGCAGCCTCCCTCTCCCTCCCCCTGCCCTGTCTAACCAGCCCCTCTCTCTCCCTCCCTCTCCCTCCCTCTCCCTGCCCTGTCTAACCAGCCCCTCCCTCCCTCCCTCTCTCTCCCTGTCTAACCAGCCCCTCTCTCTCCCTCCCTCTCCCTCCCTCCCCCTGCCCTGTCTAACCAGCCCCTCCCTCCCTCCCTCCCTCTCTCTCCCTGTCTAACCAGCCCCTCTCTCTCCCTCCCTCCCCCTGCCCTGTGTCATGACGTTGGCCTGTGGGTAAGGTTTATGACCCCCCCATAAATACCTTTCTCTCTTCCCCTCTCTTACTGACCCTACTGAAGGACTGCTGTCCTGTTAAATATAGAGAGTCTGGGAACATCAAACAAATGGGGAAAGGAACCATATTTTTGGTTAATAAAACCAGTTGGAAATATGCTTGGGAACGTAATGAGTATGTATGTCAGTTCGGTTGTCATCTGAGACATTATGACTGATGACAGGACGACATAAACTGTATCTGAGAAAGTATACACCCTCTAGTTATCAGAGTCACATGGAATTGTTATGCAATTGAAATGTTTGATATTGAAAATGTTTGTTAGGAGATGAAATGTAATTTTAGCTTCCAAACGAGAGAATTGGGTTTTCATAAGGAAAGTGCCCTGCTCGATCAGTGGCCAACCCCTGTGAAGAGACATGGATTATAAACGATGAAACACCTCCCTCCCCCTCTCCACTATATAATCCTTTGACGAAAAGATAACCAGTGGTTCCAGTACGGGAGGCCTGCAGCCTCTACGTTAGAAGGACACACATGTCAAGTCAACTAAGCCAACCTCGGCGTGAGCTTTGGTGGTGAATGGTATGAACTTTGAGCTTATTCACTACAGAAGTGATACTTCCTAGCCGTTGAGTTAGCAGCGGCCGCTGCTAACGTGGGCTAGGAAAGGACGGACGACGGATCCAGTCTAACAACCAGACGAAGATACCACCACGTATCCAATCGACCACCATTGACATTCTTCCGAGGACAGGAAGATCTGTTGGCCAACCCGGCCAGCATCTACGACCAACCTACCGAAGCGCAGCTCAGAGTAAATATTTATTGCATTTTCCTTTTCCAAATGGGCGGTAATTTAGTAATGCATAAGATAATGTATTTACGGTAGCATAGCTGCTGTTTCTCTGTTCCTACATCTTCCCGCTCTTTCATTCAAGCCCAACCCCCTTTCCTTTGTGTAACCAGCCGTCATATCTGTTCCGTCTACCGGGGCGTTTTCTGTATGACATCATTTGTATTCTGTGTATTTGTAATTCTGTGTGATTAGTTTAGGTATTTAGTAAATAAATAATTAAACCCAATTTTGTATTGCTGATTCAACTTGTTAGCCAGGGTTCGTGAAGATAGCCAAGAACTTACAACTTTCATTATGAGACTGAAAATAAGACAAGGGTTAATATTGACTGCTATCGATGTAAAATATTACAAAGTATTTTAAGAGTTTATTAGGAAGATAACAGCTCTATAAACGTTCTTCCGTGGTGCCCCGACTTTCTAGTTAATTACATTTACATGATTAGCTTAATCAGGTAATATTAATTACAGAGAAATCATTTTATAAGTTAGCATGTCATATCACTTAATCCGGCATAGCCAAAGACACGACACCTGTCTAACCAGCCCCTCTCTCTAACTCCCTCTCCCTGCCCTGTCTAACCAGCCCCTCTCTCTCCCTCCCTCCCTCCCTCTCCCTGCCCTGTCTAACCAGCCCCTCTCTCTCCCTCCCTCCCTCTCCCTGCCCTGTCTAACCAGCCTCCCTCCCTCCCTCCCTCCCTCCCTCCCTCCCTCCCTCCCTCCCCCTGCCTAACCAGCCCCTCTCCCTCCCTCCCTCTCCCTGCCCTGTCTAACCTGCCCCTCTCTCTCCCTCCCTCTCCCTGCCCTGTCTAACCAGCCCCTCTTTCTCCCTCCCTCCCTCTCCCTGCCCTGTCTAACCAGCCCCTCTCTCCCTCCCTCCCTCTCCCTGCCCTGTCTAACCAGCCCCTCTCTCTCCCTCCCTCTCCCTGCCCTGTCTAACCAGCCCCTCTCTCTCTCTCTCCCTCCCTCTCCCTGCCCTGTCTAACCTGCCCCTCTCTCTCTCTCTCCCTCCCTCTCCCTGCCCTGTCTAACCTGCCCCTCTCTCTCCCTCCCTCTCCCTGCCCTGTCTAACCAGCCCCTCTTTCGCCCTCCCTCCCTCTCCCTGCCCTGTCTAACCAGCCCCTCTCTCCCTCCCTCCCTCTCCCTGCCCTGTCTAACCAGCCCCTCTCTCTCCCTCCCTCTCCCTGCCCTGTCTAACCAGCCCCTCTCTCTCTCTCTCCCTCCCTCTCCCTGCCCTGTCTAACCTGCCCCTCTCTCTCTCTCTCCCTCCCTCTCCCTGCCCTGTCTAACCTGCCCCTCTCTCTCCCTCCCTCTCCCTGCCCTGTCTAACCAGCCCCTCTTTCTCCCTCCCTCCCTCTCCCTGCCCTGTCTAACCAGCCCCTCTCTCCCTCCCTCCCTCTCCCTGCCCTGTCTAACCAGCCCCTCTCTCTCCCTCCCTCTCCCTGCCCTGTCTAACCAGCCCCTCTCTCTCTCTCTCCCTCCCTCTCCCTGCCCTGTCTAACCTGCCCCTCTCTCTCTCTCTCCCTCCCTCTCCCTGCCCTGTCTAACCTGCCCCTCTCTCTCCCTCCCTCTCCCTGCCCTGTCTAACCAGCCCCTCTCTCTCTCTCTCTCCCTCCCTCTCCCTGCCCTGTCTAACCAGCCCCTCTCCCTCCCTCCCTCCGTCCCTCCCTCTCCCTGCCCTATCTAACCAGTGTATTGACAGTCAGTGAGGCTGCCTGCTGGCTAAACTGAGCGATCAAGTGACTCATAACCACAGTAGCCCGCTGGCACAAAGAGAGCCATGGGAGGCCAACACAATCCATCATTACATTCACCACACAGTCACTGTCCCCATGACAACCAACTCACTCCTAAATCATCGCCGGTCTGTCGGTGTGTTCATTATGGACTGACGGTGGTAATGAGGTACTGGCCTCCCGTCATAGGGCTCTGGTCAAAAGTAGTGCACTATATAGGGAATAGGTCCCATTTGGGGCCGCACCCGGCGAATAAACACATAATGGGTTTGGAATGAAGCTGTTATTCTAGTGTTTCCATCTCATCAACAATAAGAGCGGTTTATGTAACAGAAGAACACAACGAGATGTTGTTCTGATAAGGAGAGAGAGAGAGCTGCTGTTCAAACCTCCAGAGATCAGAGAGAGACAGAGAGAGACAGAGAGAGAGACAGAGAGACAGAGAGAGAGAGACAGAGAGAGAGACAGAGAGAGAGACAGAGAGAGAGACAGAGAGAGAGACAGAGAGAGAGAGAGACAGAGACAGAGAGAGAGACAGAGAGAGAGACAGAGAGAGAGACAGAGAGAGAGACAGAGAGAGAGACAGAGAGAGAGAGCTGCTATTCAAACCTCCAGTGATCCAAGCGGTACAGTTGAAGTCGGAAGTTTACATCCACTTAGGTTGGAGTCAGTAAAACTCGTTTTTCAACCACTCCACAAATTTCTTGTTAACAAACTATAGTTTTGGCAAGTCGGTTAGGACATCTACTTTGTGCATGACACAAGTAATTTTTCCAACAATTGTTTACAGACAGATAATTTCACTTATAATTCACTGTATCACAATTCCAGTGGGTCAGAAGTTTACATACACTAAGTTGACTGTGCCTTTAAACAGCTTGGAAAATTCCAGAAAATTATGTCATGGCTTTAGAAGCTTCTGATAGGCTAATTGACATAATTTGAGTCAATTGGAGGTGTACCTGTGGATGTATTTCAAGGCCTACCTTCAAACTCAGTGCCTCTTTGACATCATGGGAAAATCAAAAGAAATCAGCCAAGACTTCAGAAAAGAACTGTAGACCTCCACAAGTCTGGTTCATCCTTGGGAGCAATTTCCAAACGCCTGAAGGTACCATGTTCATCTGTACAAGTAATAGTACGCAAGTATAAACACCATGGGACCACTCAGCCGTCGTACCGCTCAGGAAGGAGACGAGTTCTGTCTCCTACAGATGAACGTACTTTGGTGCAAAAAGTGCAAATCAATCCCAGAACAACAGCAAAGGACCTTGTGAAGATGCTGGAGGAAACAGGTACAAAAGTATCTACATCCACAGTAAAACGAGTCCTACATCGACATAACCTGAAAGGCCGCTCAGCAAGGAAGAAGCCACTGCTCCAAAACCGCCATAAAAAGCCAGACTACGGTTTGCAACTGCACATGGGGACAAAGATCGTACTTTTTGGAGAAATGTCCTCTGGTCTGATGAAAAACATATATAATTATTTGGCCATAATGACCATCGTTATGTTTGAAGGAAAAAGGGGGAGGCTTGCAAGCTGAAGAACACCATCCCAACCGTGAAGCACGGGGGTGGCAGCATCATGTTGTGGGGGTGCTTTGCTGCAGGAGGGACTGGTGCACTTCACAAAATAGATGGCATCATGAGGGGGGGAAATGATGTGGATATATTGAAGCAACATCTCAAGACATCAGTCAGGAAGTTAATGCTTGGTTGCAAATGGGTCTTCAAAATGGACAATGACCCCAAGCATACTTCTAAAGTTGTGGCAAAATGGCTTAAGGACAACAAAATCAAGGTATTGGAGTGGCCATCACAAAGCCCTGACCTCAATCCCATACCAAATGTGTGGGCAGAACTGAAAAAGTGTGTGCGAGTAAGGAGGCCTACAAACCTGACTCAGTTACACCAGCTCTGCCTGGAGGAATGGGCCAACATTCACCCAATTTATTGTGGGAAGCTTGTGGAAGGCTACCTGAAACATTTGACCCAAGTTAAACAATTTAAAGGCAATGCTACCAAATACTAATTGAGTGTATGTAAACTTCTGACCCACTGAGAATGTGATGAAAGAAATAAAAGCTGAAATAAATCATTCTCTCTACTATTATTCTGACATTTCACATTCTTAAAATAAAGTGGTGATCTTAACTGAACTAAGACAGGGAATTTTTACTAGGATTAAATGTCAGGAATTGTGAAAAACGGAGTTTAAATGTATTTGGCTAAGGTGTATGTAAACTTCCGACTTCAACTGCATAATGAGAGAGAGAGAGCTGCTGTTCAAAACCTCCAGTTATTACATAGTGACATGAATCCTCTGGTGTGAGGTAAAGTAAGTCGTCTGTCCTTTATAACAATATACAGTATAGCTACCTCTCCTTTCAAGAGGTACAGGGCATTCGGAAAGTATTCACCCCTTCCCTTGTTCCACATTTTGTTACAGCCTTATTCTAAAATGTGTTAAATGAAAATGTTTCCTCAATCTAAACACAATACCTCATAATGACAAAGCAAAAACAGGTTAAAATTTGTTTTGTAAATGTATTGAAAATCAAAAAACACAAATACCTTATTTACATAAATATTCAGAGTCTTTACTATGAGACTCGAAATTGAGCTCAGGTTCATCCTATTTCCATTGATCATCCTTGAGATGTTTCTACAACTTGATTGGATTTGGAAAGGCACACACCTGTCTGTCTATACAGGGACCCACAGTTGACAGTGGATGTCAGAGCAAAAACCAGGAATTGTCCGTAGAGCTCCGAGACAGGATTGTGTCGAGGTACAGATCTGTGGAAGGACACCAAAAAATGTCTGCAGCATTGAAGGTCCACAAGAACACAGTGGCCTCCATCATTCTTAAATGGAAGAAGTTTGGGACCACCAAGACTCGACATAGAGCTGGCCGCCCGGCCAAACTGAGCAATCGGGGGACAAGGGCCTTGGTCAGGGAGGTAACCAAGAACCCGATGGTCACTCTGACAGAGCTCCAGAGTTCCTCTGTGGAGATGGGAGAACCTTCCAGAAGGACAACCATCTCTGCAGCACTCCACCAATCAGGCCTTTATGGTAGAGTGGCCAGACAGAAGCCACTCCTCAGTAAAAGGCACATGACAACCCGCTTGGGGTTTTCCAAAAGGCACCTAAAGGACCCATCCCTACGGTGAAGTATCGTGGTGGCAGCTTCATGCTGTGGGGATGTTTTTCCGTGGCAGGGATTGGGAGACTAGTCAGGATTTAGGGAAAGAACGGAGGAAAGTACAGAGAGATCCTTGATGAAAACCTGCTCCAGAGCGTTCAGGACCTCAGACTGGGGCGAAGGTTTACCTTCCAACAGGACAACGACCCTAAGCACACAGCCAAGACAACGCAGGAATAGCTGTGCAGCGACGCTCCCCATCCAACCTGACAGAGCTTGAGAGGATCTGCAGAGAAGAATGGGAGAAACTCCCCAAATACAGGTGTACCAAGCTTGTAGCGTCATACCCAAGAAGACTCTAGGCTGTAATCGCTGCCAAAGGTGCTTCAACAAAGTACTGAGTAAAGGGTCTGAATACTTATGTAAATGTTATATTGCAGGGTTTTTTATATATATACATTTGCAAAAATGTCTAAAGACCTGTTTTTGCTTTGTCATTATATTGTGTGTAGATTGATAAGGAAAAAAATGATGTAATCCATTTTAGAATAAGACTGTAACGTAACAAAATGTGGAAAAAGTGAAGGGGTCTGAATACTTTCCAAATGCACTGCAAATACTTAGGCATTTGGATTGATATGGATTTGACATTTAAAAAACATACATACTGAACAAAAATTTCAAAGATTTTGCTGAGTTACAGTTCATATAAGGAAATCAGTCAATTAAAATGAATTAATTAATTAGGCCCTAATCTATGGATTTCACGTGACTGGGCTGGGAGGGCATAGGTCCAGCCAATCAGACGGAGTTTTTCACCCACAATAGAGAAATACTTCCATTTAAATCAGCTTCTTGATAAACCACACGCTGGATGGATTATCTTGACAAAGGAGAAAATACTTACTAACAGGGATGTAAACAGATGTGTACAAACATTTTGAGAAATAAGCTTATTTTTATTTGTGAGTATGGAACATATCTGGGAACTTTCATTTCAGCTCATGATACCAACACTTTACATGTTGCCTTTATATTTTTTGTTCAGCGTAGATGAGTTGGTTAAGAAACTAAGATTTAAAGTTGTCTTTTTCTACAAAAACAGATTGTGCCTTTCTCTAAGCAGTAGGAAGCAGATTATTCAGTCCATCTTTTTATCTGTTGTTGATTATGGTGATATTATTAATCAAAGTGCAGCTGCTACTGTACTACTCTTAAACCTTTTGGATGCCATCTCCCATAATGCCCTTTGTTTTGTTACAGGTGAAAGGTTTGATACTCATCACTGCATCCTGTATCTAAATGTTGGCTGGACTTCACTAAAGACCCGTAGATGTCTACATTCATAAACGTCCATCTTATCCTCCTCTCCACCCTCTCCGAGTTGGTCATCTCCGGTGCGGCCCACGCTTGGATTGCGTCCTACCTGACAGGTCGCTCCTACCAGGTGGCGTGGCGAGAATCTGTCTCCGCACCATGCGCTCTCACCACTGGTGTCCCCCAGGGCTCTGTTCTAGGCCCTCTCCTATTCTCGCTATACACCAAGTCACTTGGCTCTGTCATATCCTCACATGGTCTCTCCTATCATTGCTATGCAGACGACACACAATTAATCTTCTCCTTTCCCCCTTCTGATAACCAGGCGGCGAATCGCATCTCTGCATGTCTGTCAGACATATCAGTGTGGATGACGGATCACCACCTCAAGCTGAACCTCGGCAAGACGGAGCTGCTCTTCCTCCCGGGGAAGGACTGCCCGTTCCATGATCTCGCCATCACGGTTGACAACTCCCTTGTGTCCTCCTCCCAGAGTGCTAAGAGCCTTGGCGTGACCCTGGACAACACCCTGTCGTTCTCCACTAACATCAAGGCGGTGACCCGATCCTGTAGGTTCATGCTCTACAACATTCGCAGAATACGACCCTGCCTCACACAGGAAGCGGCGCAGGTCCTAATCCAGGCACTTGTCATCTCCCGTCTGGATTACTGCAACTCGCTGTTGGCTGGGCTCCCTGCCTGTGCCATTAAACCCCTACAACTCATCCAGAACGCCGCAGCCCGTCTGGTGTTCAACCTTCCCAAGTTCTCTCACGTCACCCCGCTCCTCCGCTCTCTCCACTGGCTTCCAGTTGAAGCTCGCATCCGCTACAAGACCATGGTGATTGCCTACGGAGCTGTGAAGGGAACGGCACCTCCATACCTTCAGGCTCTGATCAGGCCCTACACCCAAACAAGGGCACTGCGTTCATCCACCTCTGGCCTGCTGGCCCCCCAACCTCTGAGGAAGCACAGTTCCCGCTCAGCCCAGTCAAAACTGTTCGCTGCTCTGACACCCCAATGGTGGAACAAGCTCCCTCACGACGCCAGGACAGCGGAGTCAATCACCACCTTCCGGAGACACCTGAAACCCCACCTCTTTAAGGAATACCTAGGATAGGATAAAGTAATCCTTCTAACCCCCCCCCCCCCCCTAAAAAGATTTAGATGCACTATTGTAAAGTGGTTGTTCCACTGGATATCATAAGGTGAATGCACCAATTTGTAAGTCGCTCTGGATAAGAGCGTCTGCTAAATGACTTAAATGTAAATGTAATGTAAATGTAAATCTAACTTTGATGTGGAAGTATAGACACCGAGTTGCCTAACCTGTTCAGAGGATTGGTTAACTCTTGAGATTCCTAGGGGTTTTCCTCTCCACCCAGCTAGGTAAAATCTGCTTTTAGTTTTTAAATGCACCGTATCGCTGGAACAAAATTCAAAATACACTACTGGTGAAAAGCTTTACAAGCTTTTACATTGTAGAATAATATTGAAGACATTATGACACTATGAAATAACACTGGGAGTAATCAAAAAGTAAAAACACGATACAGACACACTACTAATGTAGAACAGTAACACCTACCTGTGTTCATGCTGCTGCCTGTGTTGAGGTCCCCAGAGGAGGAGTAGGGAACATCAGTCAGCAGGCTAACACCAGCCGCCATGGCACGCTCTGGAAGGACAGAGGTAACATGGTGTTACAGAGACAGAGACACAGTTGAGCCTGAGGCACAGAGACGAGACAGACAGAGACAGACACAGAGACAGTTGAGCCTGAGGCAGAGAGACGAGACAGACGGACAGAGACAGTTGAGCCTGAGGGGCAGAAACAAGAGAGACAGACAGAGAGAGACCGAGAGAGAGACAGAGACAACTGGAGAGACAGCGACAGACAGACAGACAGACAGACAGACAGACAGACAGACAGACAGACAGACAGACAGACAGACAGACAGACAGACAGACAGACAGACAGACAGACAGACAGACAGACAGACAGACAGACAGACAGACAGACAGACAGACAGAGACCGAGAGAGAGACAGAGACAACTGGAGAGACAGCGACAGACACAGACAGACAGACAGACAGACAGACAGACAGACAGACAGAGTGAGACAGACAGAGAGACCTATTAAGGCCACACCCTATATAACCCAACCCAGATCAGCCCCCCCCCCCCCCCCCCTGCAGGTTGGGAGGATGAACTCTGTATCAGCCCCATTATAACACAAAGACCAAAGAGCCTGTTCCACTTCCTGGTTCATTACTAGAGCTGTCTGGCTGTGTTGTTATCTCCCTACTCATCATGTTGTACACAGCTCCACTTCCTGGTTCATTACTAGAGCTGTCTGGCTGTGTTGTTATCTCCCTACTCATCATGTTGTACACAGCTCCACTTCCTGGTTCATTACTAGAGCTGTCTGGCTGTGTTGTTAGCTCCCTACTCCAGCTACCAGCTTTTTCTCTCACACAGAGACACATACAAAGCTCTCCCTCACCCTCCATTTTGGCAAATCTGACCATAACTCTATCCTCCTTATTCCTGCTTACAAGCAACAACTCAAACAGGAAGTACCAGTGAAGCGCTCAATACAGAAGTGGTCTGATGAAACGGATGCTAAGCTACAGGACTGTTTCGCTAGCACAGACCGGGAATATGTTCTGGATTAATCCGATAACATTGAGGAGTTTACCGACGATGTCGTCCCCACAGTAACCATTCAGAGAGTATTCAGACCCCTTGACTTTTTCACGTTACAGCCTTATTCTAAAATGGATTAAATTGTTTTATTCCCTCATCAATCTACACAAAATACCACACAATGACAAAGCAAAAACGTTTTTTTTTTTGGCACATAAAAAAAAATTACAAATGTAATCAATGGAAATATCACTTTTACATAAAGTGTTCAGACACTTTACTCACAGTACTTTGTTGAAGAACCTTTGACAGCAATTACAGCCTCGAGTCTTCTTGGGTATCACATTTACATTTACGTCATTTAGCAGACGCTCTTATCCAGAGCGACTTACAAATTGGTGCATTCACCTTTATGATATCCAGTGGAACAACCACTTTACAATAGTACATCTATATCTTTTAGGGGGGGGGGGGGGGGGGGGGGTTAGAAGGATTACTTTATCCTATCCCAGGTATTCCTTAAAGAGGTGGGGTTTCAGGTGTCTCCGGAAGGTGGTGATTGACTCCGCTGTCCTGGCGTCGTGAGGGAGCTTGTTCCACCATTGGGGTGCCAGAGCAGCGAACAGTTTTGACTGGGCTGAGCAGGAACTGTGGGTATAACGCTACAAATACACCTGTATTTGGGGAGTTTCTCCCATTCTTCTATGCAGATCCTCTCAAGTTCTGATGGGGAGCATCGCTGCACACCATTTTCAGGTCTCTCCAGAGATGTTCGATCGGGTTCAAGTCCGGGCTCTGGCTGGGCCACTCAAGGACATTCAGAGTCTTGTCCCGAAGCCACTCCTGCGTTGTCTTAGCTGTGTGCTTACGGTCGTTGTCCTGTTGGAAGGTGAACCTTCGCTCCAGTGGAGGTCCTGAGTGCTCTGGAGCAGGTTATCATCAAGGATCTCTCTGTACTTTGCTCCGTTCATCTTTCCCTCAATCCTGACTAGTCTCCCAGTTCCTGCCGCTGAAGAACATCCCAACAGCATGACGCTGCCATCACCATGCTTCACCGTAGAGATGGTGCCAGGTTTCCTCCAGACGTGATGCTTGGCATTCAGGCCAAAGAGTTCAATCTTGGGTTTCACCAGAACATAGAATCTTGTTCCTCATGGTCTGAGAGTCCTTTAGGTGCCTTTTGGCAAACTCCAAGTGGGCTGTCATGTGCCTTTTACTGAGGAGTGGCTTCCATCTGGCCACTCTACCATAAAGGGCTGATTGGTGGAGTGCTGAATAGATGGTTGTACTTCTGGAAGGTTCTCCCATCTCCACAGAGGAGCTCTGTCAGAGTGTCCAAGTTCTTGGTCACCTCCCTGACCAAGGCCCTTCTCCCCTGATTGCTCAGTTTGGCTGGGCAGTCAGCTCTAGGAAGAGTCTTGGTGGTTCCAAACTTCTTCTATTTAAGAATGATGGAGGCCCCTGTGTTCTTTGGGACCTTCAATGCTGCATACATTTTTGGTACCTTTCCTCAGATCTGTGCCTCGACACAATCCTGTCTCGGAGCTCTACGGACAATTCCTTCGACCTCATGGCTTGGTTTTTGCTCTGACATGCACTGTGAACTGTGGGACCTTATATAGACAGGTGTGTCTATATTCCCTGTAGCTCAGTTGGTAGAGCATGGTGTTTGCAACACCAGGGTTGTGGGTTCGTTTCCCACGGGGGGCCAGCACAGAAAAAAAAAAATGTATGAAATGTATGCATTCACTACTGTAAGTCGCTCTGGATAAGAGCGTCTGCAAAATGACTAAAATGTAAATGTGTGTGCCTTTCCAAATCATGCCAAATCAATTGAATTTACCACAGGTGGACTCCAATCAAGTTGCAGAAACATCTCAAGGAGGATCAATGGAAACAGGATGCACCTGAGCTCAATTGAGTCTCATAGCAAAAAGTCTAAATATTTATGTAAATAAGGTATGTGTTTTTTATTTTCATTACATTTGCAAAAAATTTGAAAAACCTGTTTTCAAGGTAAGACATATAACGTTCTACTTCTTTTTGATGAAGCTGTCGCAATATTATTCTATTCTTGTAATTTTCCCAAGTCCCTCTTTGTGGCACCTGACCACACGACTGAACAGTAGTCCAGGGGCGACAGAACCAGGGCCTGTAGGACCTGCCTTGTTGATAGTGTTGTAGAGAAGGTAGAAACTAGGGCCTGTAGGACCTGCCTTGTTGATAGTGTTGTTAAGAAGGTAGAAACTAGGGCCTGTAGGACCTGCCTTGTTGATAGTGTTGTTAAGAAGGTAGAACCTAGGGCCTGTAGGACCTGCCTTGTTGATAGTGTTGTTAAGAAGGTAGAAACTAGGGCCTGTAGGACCTGCCTTGTTGATAGTGTTGTTAAGAAGGTAGAAACTAGGGCCTGTAGGACCTGCCTTGTTGATAGTGTTGTTAAGAAGGTAGAAACTAGGGCCTGTAGGACCTGCCTTGTTGATAGTGTTAAGAAGGTATAGCAGCACTTTATTTTGGACAGACTTCTCCCCATCTTAGCTACTGTTGTATCAATATGTTTTAACCATGACAGTTTACAATGCAGGGTTACTCCAAACAGTTTAGTCACCTCAACTTGTTCAATTTACCATGGTAACATGGCCACTCAAGGCCTGTCACTCGTGTGTGTGTGTGTGTGTGTGTGTGTGTGTGTGTGTGTGTGTGTGTGTGTGTGTGTGTGTGTGTGTGTGTGTGTGTGTGTGTGTGTGTGTGTGTGTGTGTGTGTGTGTGTGTGTGTGTGTGTGTGTGTGTGTGTGTGTGTGTGTGTGTGTGTGTGTGTGTCCAGACCAGACCAGACCAGACCAGACCAGACCAGACCAGACCAGACCAGACCAGACCAGACCAGACCAGACCAGACCAGACCAGACCAGACCAGACCAGACCAGACCAGACCAGACCAGACCAGACCAGACCAGACCGCAGACCAGACCAGACCAGACCAGACCAGAGATGGTTTGGGCAGCGGAGGACCTGTGGTCGACTGTAGAGCACTGTTAGAGAACGAGGGGTGAGGATTTGGAGGGGTGTGTGTGAGAGTGAGTGAGTGAGTGAGTGAGTGAGTGAGTGAGTGAGTGAGTGAGTGAGTGAGTGAGTGAGTGAGTGAGTGAGTGAGTGAGTGAGTGAGTGAGTGAGTGAGTGAGTGAGTGAGTGAGTGAGTGAGTGAGTGAGACAGAGAGACAGAGAGACAGAGAGACAGAGAGTGAGAGAGACAGAGAGTGAGAGAGACAGAGAGTGAGAGAGACAGAGAGTGAGAGAGACAGAGAGTGAGAGAGACAGAGAGTGAGAGAGACAGAGACAGAAAGATTTGGGATCGTTTCTATCAGTTGAAGCAACAGACTCAAACTAACATTAAAAAACAGCCAAGCTTGTGAACAAAACAATGTAAAAAAACCAAGCAACACGAGAATATAAATTCTCACTTTGTGGACTTGTGAGTAAATTAGAACAAATCCTATGCGGGTGAGCAGCGCCTCCAAGAAGGAATCCATCAGCACTCATTAAACACAGCTCTGTTCCTAGGCAGACTTTCCCCACTAGGAGGAATCCATCAGCACTCATTTAAACACAGCTCTGTTCCTAGGCAGACTTTCCCCACTAGGAGGAATCCATCAGCACTCATTTAAACACAGCTCTGTTCCTAGGCAGACTTTCCCCACTAGGAGGAATCCATCAGCACTCATTTAAACACAGCTCTGTTCCTAGGCAGACTTTCCCCACTAGGAGGAATCCATCAGCACTCATTTAAACACAGCTCTGTTCCTAGGCAGACTTTCCCCACTAGGAGGAATCCATCAGCACTCATTTAAACACAGCTCTGTTCCTAGGCAGACTTTCCCCACTAGGAGGAATCCATCAGCACTCATTAAACACAGCTCTGTTCCTAGGCAGACTTTCCCCACTAGGAGGAATCCATCAGCACTCATTTAAACACAGCTCTGTTCCTAGGCAGACTTTCCCCACTAGGAGGAATCCATCAGCACTCATTTAAACACAGCTCTGTTCCTAGGCAGACTTTCCCCACTAGGAGGAATCCATCAGCACTCATTTAAACACAGCTCTGTTCCTAGGCAGACTTTCCCCACTAGGAGGAATCCATCAGCACTCATTTAAACACAGCTCTGTTCCTAGGCAGACTTTCCCCACTAGGAGGAATCCATCAGCACTCATTTAAACACAGCTCTGTTCCTAGGCAGACTTTCCCCACTAGGAGGAATCCATCAGCACTCATTAAACACAGCTCTGTTCCTAGGCAGACTTTCCCCACTAGGAGGAATCCATCAGCACTCATTAAACACAGCTCTGTTCCTAGGCAGACTTTCCCCACTAGGAGGAATCCATCAGCACTCATTTAAACACAGCTCTGTTCCTAGGCAGACTTTCCCCACTAGGAGGAATCCATCAGCACTCATTTAAACACAGCTCTGTTCCTAGGCAGACTTTCCCCACTAGGAGGAATCCATCAGCACTCATTAAACACAGCTCTGTTCCTAGGCAGACTTTCCCCACTAGGAGGAATCCATCAGCACTCATTAAACACAGCTCTGTTCCTAGGCAGACTTTCCCCACTAGGAGGAATCCATCAGCACTCATTTAAACACAGCTCTGTTCCTAGGCAGACTTTCCCCACTAGGAGGAATCCATCAGCACTCATTTAAACACAGCTCTGTTCCTAGGCAGACTTTCCCCACTAGGAGGAATCCATCAGCACTCATTAAACACAGCTCTGTTCCTAGGCAGACTTTCCCCACTAGGAGGAATCCATCAGCACTCATTTAAACACAGCTCTGTTCCTAGGCAGACTTTCCCCACTAGGAGGAATCCATCAGCACTCATTTAAACACAGCTCTGTTCCACAGCCTTTCCAGGCAGACTTTCCCCACTAGGAGGAATCCATCAGCACTCATTTAAACACAGCTCTGTTCCTAGGCAGACTTTCCCCACTAGGAGGAATCCATCAGCACTCATTTAAACACAGCTCTGTTCCTAGGCAGACTTTCCCCACTAGGAGGAATCCATCAGCACTCATTTAAACACAGCTCTGTTCCTAGGCAGACTTTCCCCACTAGGAGGAATCTAAGATTCCTATGAAACAAAACAGAAGAAACTCGTTGAAAACAGCAGAATGATTCTAAGCCTAAATCATACTTCACTTTTTTACTATTTGTATCATCCAATGTAATGCACCTCACTGTACAGCCATGCAAATTGACCATCTGCCAATGTGGCTGGTGAAATATACATTCTTACTCGCCAATACCAACATCTATCTGCATTTGGAAGGTGGCGGGTGCTCATTTTATGCCCTGCTAGCAATGATCAACAACCAACTTGACAGAGCTTGAAGAATTTAAAAAAATAATAAAATGTGCAAATATTGTACAATCCAGGTGTGCAAAGATCTTAGACTTACCCAGAAAGACTCACAGCTCTTAGAGACTTGCCCAGAAAGACTCACAGCTCTTAGAGACTTGCCCAGAAAGACTCACAGCTCTTAGAGACTTACCCAGAAAGACTCACAGCTCTTAGAGACTTACCCAGAAAGACTCACAGCTCTTAGAGACTCAACCTGGCTCCACTAGCCAGGGAGGGAGGACAGAACCAGCTGGGTTAGACTCAGCCTGGCTCCACTAGCCAGGGAGGGAGGACAGAACCAGCTGGGTTAGACTCAGCCTGGCTCCACTAGCCAGGGAGGGAGTAAACATAAGCTATAATTACATTTTCAAATATCAAAATGGGGTCATGGGACAAAAAAGTTTGGGAAACCGAGGTAGTGTGTGCTAGTGTGTAAAGTGTAGGCTTGGGCGATAATATTTATACCGTATACTGGGGTATTTTTAAATACCGTTGAATTCTGTTTTGGGCACCCACCCTCGCGGGGGCTGCGTGCTACTCCATGCTGTGTGCTAGTCTATTGTGGAGGGAAGCTAGCATGTTCTAGTCCATTGTGGGGGGAAGCTAGCATGTTCTTGCTGTGTGCTAGTCTATTGTGGAAGGAAGCTAGCATGTTCTTGCTCTGTGCTAGTCCATTGTGGGGGGAAGCTAGCATGTTCTAGTCCATTGTGGAGGGAAGCTAGCATGTTCTTGCTGTGTGCTAGTCATTGTGGGGGAAGCTAGCATGTTCTAGTCCATTGTGGAGGGAAGCTAGCATGTTCTTGCTGTGTGCTAGTCCACTGTGGGGGAAGCTAGCCTGTTCTTGCTGTGTGCTAGTCCATTGTGGGGGAAGCTAGCATTTTCTAGTCCATTGTGGGGGGAAGCTAGCATGTTCTTGTTGTGTGCTAGTCCATTGTGGGGGGAAGCTAGCATGTTCTAGTCCATTGTGGGGGGAAGCTAGCATGTTCTAGTCCATTGTGGGAAGAAGCTAGCATGTTCTTGCTGTGTGCTAGTCCATTGTGGAGGGAAGCTAGCATGTTCTTGCTGTGTGCTAGTCTATTGTGGGGGAAGCTAGCATGTTCTTGCTGTGTGCTAGTCTATTGTGGGGGAAGCTAGCATGTTCTAGTCCATTGTGGAGGGAAGCTAGCATGTTATTGCTGTGTGCTAGTCCTTTGTGGGGGGGAAGCTAGCATGTTCTTGCTGTGTGCTAGTCTATTGTGGGGGAAGCTAGCATGTTCTAGTCCATTGTGGGGGGAAGCTAGCATGTTCTAGTCCATTGTAGGGGAAGCTAGCATGTTCTTGCTCTGTGCTAGTCTATTGTGGGAGGAAGCTAGCATGTTCTTGCTGTGTGCTAGTCTGTTGCAGGGGGAAGCTAGCATGTTCTAGTCAATTGTGGGGGGAAGCTAGCATGTTCTTGCTGTGTGCTAGTCTATTGTGGGGGGAAGCTAGCATGTTCTAGTCCATTGTGGGGGGAAGCTAGCATGTTCTTGCTGTGTACTAGTCTATTGTGGAGGGAAGCTAGCATGTTCTAGTTCATTGTGGGGGGAAGCTAGCATGTTCTAGTCCATTGCGGGGGGACGCTAGCATGTTCTAGTCCATTGTGGAGGTAAGCTAGCATGTTCTTGTTGTGTGCTAGTCCATTGTGGGGGGGAAGCTAGCATGTTCTAGTCCATTGAGGGGGGAAGCTAGCATGTTCTAGTCCATTGTGGAGGGAAGCTAGCATGTTCTAGTCCATTGCGGGGGGAAGCTAGCATGTTCTAGTCCATTGTGGGGGGGAAGCTAGCATGTTCTTGCTGTGTGCTAGTCTATTGTGGAGGGAAGCTAGCATGTTCTAGTCTATTGTGGGGGGAAGCTAGCATGTTCTTGCAGTATGTTAAGAGGGATTTTAGGCCTATTTTCTTGCCAAACCTCTGTTTTAGTGGTAATATGTGTGGGGAAGCTAGCATTGTTCAGACGTCCTCTTCACTTGGACCTTGACCTTTTCTGTTGGAATATTTATTTTGCATTTGGATTCCGGTGGAGTTTCCCTTTTTTGTTGGCTTATTTCAGGCTTATTTCTTTGGACTTGGACTTCCATTCCAGGGCTGAAAGGCTCAACCAGAGGCGCTGGTAGGACTGTTTTCTAACTGAGATGTTGACTCTGACAGGACTGCGGCTATGAAACCCTGACCTGTTCACCGGACGTGCTACCTGTCCCAGACCTGCTGTCCCAGACCTGCTGGAACCCTGACCTGTTCACCGGACGTGCTACCTGTCCCAGACCTGCTGTTTTCAACTCTCTAGAGACAGCAGGAGCGGTAGAGATACTCTCAAAGATCGGCTATGAAAAGCCAACTGACATTTACTCCTGAGGTGCTGACCTTTTGCACCCTCGACAACCACTGTGATTATTATTATTTGACCCTGCTGGTCATCTATGAACATTTGAACATCTTGGCCATGTTCTGTTATAATCTCCACCCGGCACAGCCAGAAGAGGACTGGCCACCCCTCAAAGCCTGGTTCCTCTCTAGGTTTCTTCCTAGGTTTTGGCCTTTCTAGGGAGTTTTTCCTAGCCACCGTGCTTCTACACCTGCATTGCTTGCTGTTTTGGGGTTTTAGGCTGGGATTCTGTACAGCACTTTGAGATATCAGCTGATGTAAGAAGGGCTTTATAAATACATTTGAATTATTATTTTGTTGTTTTTAATACTGAGCCCCATCTGATTTGTCCTATCAATACACCATTGCACTGAACATGTTTCCTAATCTTTATTTCTGACAAGGTTATGTGGTTTACTCAGGTTTGTTACAGAAAACGGCACCCCAGATGGGTCGATCCGGCTGCAAGACTTTGACTTCAATGTGGTCCACAGGAAGGGAAAGCTCAACACTGTACCTGATTGCCTTGTCCTGTTCTCTCTCACCACCCGACTCAATAGCTTGCTGCCTGTACAAGGAGTTAGACTATCCAACCTTCCAGCTGATTGGTCAGAGATCGCAGATGCTCAAACCTCTGACAAGGAGATGTAAGTTCTCATAGAAGAGGTCAAGAAGGGAAACTCAAGACCAGGCCGAAACCCCAACATCCTGGAAAATGACCTTCTGTTCAGACAGATACCAGGACAGAGTTTTAGCCACAAGTTCCAGCTGTTCATGCCCCATGAGCTCTGTATGCCATTGTTGGTATAGTTCCATGATAGTCCTCTGGGGGGGGGGGGGGGGGGGCATGGGACGGCTGAAAACACTGTTGAGGCTGGATGTAGCTTACTGGCCACAAGTCAGAAACGAGGTATGGCCATACAACTGAAACATTCAAGATCTCTGTTGCCTAAACGGTTGTGTGAGTCATAAAACAAACAATTACCGGAAGTGTGTTTTCCCCCCCCGGTATGGTACAGAAATGGTATAAACATCTGGATACCACACACACACACACACACACACTACTAATAGGTCTTATCACTTGCAGTGCTGACCATTGTGGGTGAAACACCTGTTCCTCTGCCTTCGTCCAAAATGGCATCCTTATTTAGTACACTACTTTAAATAGGGAATAGGGTGCCATTAATATAGGGAATAGGGTGCCATTAATATAGGGAATAGGGTGCCATTAATATAGGGAATAGGGTGCCATTAATATAGGGAATAGGGTGCCATTAATATAGGGAATAGGGTGCCATTAATATAGGGAATAGGGTGCCATTAATATAGGGAATAGGGTGCCATTAATATAGGGAATAGGGTGCCATTAATATAGGGAATAGGGTTCCATTAATATAGGGAATAGGGTGCCATTAATATAGGGAATAGGGTGCCATTAATATAGGGAATAGGGTGCCATTAATATAGGGAATAGGGTGCCATTAATATAGGGAATAGGGTGCCATTAATATAGGGAATAGGGTGCCATTAATATAGGGAATAGGGTGCCATTAATATAGGGAATAGGGTTCCATTAATATAGGGAATAGGGTGCCATTAATATAGGGAATAGGGTGCCATTAATATAGGGAATAGGGTTCCATTAATATAGGGAATAGGGTGCCATTAATATAGGGAATAGGGTGCCATTAATATAGGGAATAGGGTGCCATTAATATAGGGAATAGGGTGCCATTAATATAGGGAATAGGGTGCCATTAATATAGGGAATAGGGTGCCATTAATATAGGGAATAGGGTGCCATTAATATAGGGAATAGGGTGCCATTAATATAGGGAATAGGGTTCCATTAATATAGGGAATAGGGTGCCATTAATATAGGGAATAGGGTGCCATTAATATAGGGAATAGGGTGCCATTAATATAGGGAATAGGGTGCCATTAATATAGGGAATAGGGTGCCATTAATATAGGGAATAGGGTGCCATTTAGGACACAATGTGTTTTTCTTTCTGTATTAATTAATCTCAAACATGAGCAACCAGAACTAGTTAGACCCAGACTACATCAAGACACATTTCACCTGACGGACCAACTCCGGGCCGTATTCACCTGAGGGACCAACTCAGGGCCGTATTCACCTGACGGACCAACTCAGGGCCGTATTCACCTGACGGACCAACTCCGGGTCGTATTCACCTGACGGACCAACTCAGGGCCGTATTCACCTGACGGACCAACTCAGGGCCGTATTCACCTGACGGACCAACTCAGGGCCGTATTCACCTGACGGACCAACTCAGGGCCGTATTCACCTGACGGACCAACTCAGGGCCGTATTCACCTGACGGACCAACTCAGGGCCGTATTCACCTGACGGACCAACTCAGGGCCGTATTCACCTGAGGGACCAACTCAGGGCCGTATTCACCTGACGGACCAACGCCGGGCCGTATTCACCTGACGGACCAACTCCGGGTCGTATTCACCTGACGGACCAACTCAGGGCCGTATTCACCTGACGGACCAACTCAGGGCCGTATTCACCTGACGGACCAACTCAGGGCCGTATTCACCTGACGGACCAACTCAGGGCCGTATTCACCTGACGGACCAACTCAGGGCCGTATTCACCTGACGGACCAACTCAGGGCCGTATTCACCTGACGGACCAACTCAGGGCCGTATTCACCTGAGGGACCAACTCAGGGCCGTATTCACCTGACGGACCAACTCAGGGCCGTATTTACCTGAGGGACCAACTCAGGGCCGTATTCACCTGACGGACCAACTCCGGGTCATATTCACCTGACGGACCAACTCAGGGCCGTATTAACCTGACGGACCAACTCCGGGCCGTATTGACCTGACGGACCAACTCAGGGCCGTATTAACCTGAGGGACCAACTCCGGGTCGTATTAACCTGACGGACCAATAGAAACTCTTGTTTTAGTATACCAGTACAGGCCAAAGGGTTGAATAGGTTCAGTTAGTTTTGTTTCAACGTTCATCTGATAGCATCTGGTTAATTCATGTTGGGAACATAGACCAGTGTGTGGGTGTAGACTGGCGTTT